>NW_026893730.1:0-300000 GCF_032452875.1 Bos javanicus
CCTGTTCGGTCGCCACCTGCCGGGGACCAGCCCCAACTGATCCAGGGTATTCGAAGGAGAGATGGCCTAGGCGACTATTTATATGCTAATCAGAGATGTCAAGAATAATAGTATGAGGAGAGCTCAGTAGGAAAATTCGGTGGAGAAAAGAGACTGAGTAGCTTGGTTTACGCGGAAGACCAATCAAACTTCAAGACAAGAAGTTTGCACCACTTACGTAGGCCGCAGGCGCCCTCTCGAATAGCGAAAGGTGCCTCACCCTAGACACCTTC
Source organism: Bos javanicus (assembly GCF_032452875.1). Lineage (NCBI taxonomy): Eukaryota > Metazoa > Chordata > Mammalia > Artiodactyla > Bovidae > Bos > Bos javanicus. The sequence continues at coordinate 273 of NW_026893730.1, forward strand.
TCGAGTGGGTCTTAGCAGCCCAGGCATAATTAGTAAGCGTGGTGGGTTCCGCGCTCCAGATGGAGACTCAGCTGGAAGTTAAAGGGAAGAATGACAAGGAACTTTATGAATTGGAGCTGTAAGTTAACTCTTTGACAGAGAGAGCGAGATGGTGGTGGGGGACAGCCCCCAGTGAAATCAGAGGTGAGAGCACAAAGCAATACAGTAGGCAGACTCCGGTTTTTTGGGGGGGAGATGCTCGAGAACATCCGGGTGGACTCCTGAGGCTCGATCCCGCATTGCGTATGCCGAGCCTCCTTCCTCATGACCTTTGTCCAGAGTGGAATGCCTCCCCGGCTCCCGGCACATGATCAGTGCATGCTCAGTCACGATATCAGTGCCTGCTCAGCCACGTGATCACTGACGGCACAGTCACGTGATCAGCGCCTCTCAGTCACGTGATCACCGTATGATAAACACGTGATCAGTGAACGACCAGCCACGTGATCACTGCATGCGCGGTCAGGTGGTCAGTTCCTGATCAGCCACCTGATCAGTGCGTGCACAGTCCCTGATCAGCGCCTGTCAGTCACTGTCACTGATAAACACGTGATCAGTGCATGATAGCCACGTGATCAGTGCCCGAACAGCCACGTCATCAGTGCATGCGCAGTCACGTGATCAGTGCATGATAGCCACGTGATCAGTGCGTGCACAGTCCCATGATCAGCGCCTGTCAGTCACTGATCATTGCCTGATAACCACGTGATCAGTGCATGATGAGCCATGTGATCAGTGCATCGAGCAGCCACGTCATCAGTGCATGATAGCCACGTGATCAGTGCATGCTCAGTCACGTGATCTGGACTTGATCAGCCACGTGATCAGTGCCTGCAGAGTCACGTGATCAGGGCCTGAGCTGCGTGATTCCTGCCGGCTCATCTGCATGACAATTGCCAGCTGAGCTGCGTGATTCCTGTCGGCTCATCTGCTTGACAATTGCCAGCGGAGCTGCGTGATTCCTGCCTGGTCACGTGCTTGATTATTGCCAGTTGAGCAGCATGATTCGTCACTGCTGAGCTCCATGCTTATTGCCTGCTGATTGCGTGGTTCGTGTCTGCTCAGCTCTTTGAGTATTGCCTCCTGAGGTCCCTGTTCGGTCGCCACCTGCCGGGGACCAGCCCCAACTGATCCAGGGTATTCGAAGGAGAGATGGCCTAGGCGACTATTTATATGCTAATCAGAGATGTCAAGAATAATAGTATGAGGAGAGCTCAGTAGGAAAATTCGGTGGAGAAAAGAGACTGAGTAGCTTGGTTTACGCGGAAGACCAATCAAACTTCAAGACAAGAAGTTTGCACCACTTACGTAGGCCGCAGGCGCCCTCTCGAATAGCGAAAGGTGCCTCACCCTAGACACCTTCTCGAGTGGGTCTTAGCAGCCCAGGCATAATTAGTAAGCGTGGTGGGTTCCGCGCTCCAGATGGAGACTCAGCTGGAAGTTAAAGGAAGAATGACAAGGAACTTTATGAATTGGAGCTGTAAGTTAACTCTTTGACAGAGAGAGCGAGATGGTGGTGGGGGACAGCCCCAGTGAAATCAGAGGTGAGAGCACAAAGCAATACAGTAGGCAGACTCCGGTTTTTTTGGGGGGGAGATGCTCGAGAATATCCGGGTGGACTCCTGAGTCTCGATCCCGCATTTGCGTATGCCGAGCCTCCTTCCTCATGACCTTTGTCCAGAGTGGAATGCCTCCCCGGCTCCCGGCACATGATCAGTGCATGCTCAGTCACGATATCAGTGCCTGCTCAGCCACGTGATCACTGACGGCACAGTCACGTGATCAGCGCCTCTCAGTCACGTGATCACCGTATGATAAACACGTGATCAGTGAACGACCAGCCACGTGATCACTTCATGCGCGGTCAGGTGGTCAGTTCCTGATCAGCCACCTGATCAGTGCGTGCACAGTCCCCTGATCAGCGCCTGTCAGTCACTGATCACTGCCTGATAAACACGGATCAGTGCCCAACAGCCACGTCATCAGTGCATGCGCAGTCACGTGATCAGTGCATGATAGCCACGTGATCAGTGCGTGCACAGTCCCATGATCAGCGCCTGTCAGTCACTGATCATTGCCTGATAAACACGTGATCAGTGCATGATGAGCCATGTGATCAGTGCCCGATCAGCCACGTCATCAGTGCATGCGCAGTCACGTCATCAGTGCATGATAGCCACGTGATCAGTGCATGCTCAGTCACGTGATCTGGACTTGATCAGCCACGTGATCAGTGCCTGCAGAGTCATGTGATCAGGGCCTGCTGAGCTGCGTGATTCTGCCGGCTCATCTGCATGACAATTGCCAGCTGAGCTGCGTGATTCCTGCCTGGTCACGTGCTTGATTATTGCCAGTTGAGCAGCATGATTCGTCACTGCTGAGCTCCATGCTTATTGCCTGCTGATTGCGTGGTTCGTGTCTGCTCAGCTCTTTGAGCATTGCCTCCTGAGGTCCCTGTTCGGTCGCCACCTGCCGGGGACCAGCCCCAACTGATCCAGGGTATTCGAAGGAGAGATGGCCTAGGCGACTATTTATATGCTAATCAGAGATGTCAAGAATAATAGTATGAGGAGAGCTCAGTAGGAAAATTCGGTGGAGAAAAGAGACTGAGTAGCTTGGTTTACGCGGAAGACCAATCAAACTTCAAGACAAGAAGTTTGCACCACTTACGTAGGCCGCAGGCGCCCTCTCGAATAGCGAAAGGTGCCCCACCCTAGACACCTTCTCGAGTGGGTCTTAGCAGCCCAGGCATAATTAGTCAGCGTGGTGGGTTCCGCGCTCCAGATGGAGACTCAGCTGGAAGTTAAAGGGAAGAATGACAAGGAACTTTATGAATTGGAGCTGTAAGTTAACTCTTTGACAGAGAGAGCGAGATGGTGGTGGGGGACAGCCCCCAGTGAAATCAGAGGTGAGAGCACAAAGCAATACAGTAGGCAGACTCCGGTTTTTTTGGGGGAGATGCTCGAGAACATCCGGGTGGACTCCTGAGGCTCGATCCCGCATTTGCGTATGCCGAGCCTCCTTCCTCATGACCTTTGTCCAGAGTGGAATGCCTCCCCGGCTCCCGGCACATGATCAGTGCATGCTCAGTCACGATATCAGTGCCTGCTCAGCCACGTGATCACTGACGGCACAGTCACGTGATCAGCGCCTCTCAGTCACGTGATCACCGTATGATAAACACGTGATCAGTGAACGACCAGCCACGTGATCACTGCATGCGCGGTCAGGTGGTCAGTTCCTGATCAGCCACCTGATCAGTGCGTGCACAGTCCCCTGATCAGCGCCTGTCAGTCACTGATCACTGCCCGATAAACACGTGATCAGTGCCCGAACAGCCACGTCATCAGTGCATGCGCAGTCACGTGATCAGTGCATGATAGCCACGTGATCAGTGCGTGCACAGTCCCACGATCAGCGCCTGTCAGTCACTGATCATTGCCTGATAAACAAGTGATCAGTGCATGATGAGCCATGTGATCAGTGCCCGATCAGCCACGTCATCAGTGCATGCGCAGTCACGTCATCAGTGCATGATAGCCACGTGATCAGTGCATGCTCAGTCACGTGATCTGGACTTGATCATCCACGTGATCAGTGCCTGCAGAGTCACGTGATCAGGGCCTGCTGAGCTGCGTGATTCCTGCCGGCTCATCTGCATGACAATTGCCAGCTGAGCTGCGTGATTCCTGTCGGCTCATCTGCTTGACAATTGCCAGCTGAGCTGCGTGATTCCTGCCTGGTCACGTGCTTGATTATTGCCAGTTGAGCAGCATGATTCGTCACTGCTGAGCTCCATGCTTATTGCCTGCTGATTGCGTGGTTCGTGTCTGCTCAGCTCTTTGAGTATTGCCTCCTGAGGTCCCTGTTCCGTCGCCACCTGCCGGGTACCAGCCCCAACTGATCCAGGGTATTCGAAGGAGAGATGGCCTAGGCGACTATTTATATGCTAATCAGAGATGTCAAGAATAATAGTATGAGGAGAGCTCAGTAGGAAAATTCGGTGGAGAAAAGAGACTGAGTAGCTTGGTTTACGCTGAAGACCAATCAAACTTCAAGATAAGAAGTTTGCACCACTTACGTAGGCCGCAGGCGCCCTCTCGAATAGCGAAAGGTGCCTCACCCTAGACACCTTCTCGAGTGGGTCTTAGCAGCCCAGGCATAATTAGTAAGCGTGGTGGGTTCCGCGCTCCAGATGGAGACTCAGCTGGAAGTTAAAGGGAAGAATGACAAGGAACTTTATGAATTGGAGCTGTAAGTTAACTCTTTGACAGAGAGAGTGAGATGGTGGTGGGGGACAGCCCCCAGTGAAATCAGAGGTGAGAGCACAAAGCAATACAGTAGGCAGACTCCGGTTTTTTTGGGGGGAGATGCTCGAGAATATCCGGGTGGACTCCTGAGGCTCGATCCCGCATTTGCGTATGCCGAGCCTCCTTCCTCATGACCTTTGTCCAGAGTGGAATGCCTCCCCGGCTCCCGGCACATGATCAGTGCATGCTCAGTCACGATATCAGTGCCTGCTCAGCCACGTGATCACTGACGGCACAGTCACGTGATCAGCGCCTCTCAGTCACGTGATCACCGTATGATAATCACGTGATCACCGTATGATCAACACGTGATCAGTGACATCGACCAGCCACGTGATCACTGTGAAAACATGTAGGCCAGGTGGTCAGCCCTGTGATCAGTGCATGCCACGTGATCAGTGCGTGCACAGTCCCATGATCAGCGCCTGTCAGTCACTGATCACTGCCTGATAAACACGTGATCAGTGCCCGATCAGCCACGTCATCAGTGCATGCGCAGTCACGTCATCAGTGCATGATAGCCACGTAATCAGTGCATGCTCAGTCACGTGATCTGGACTTGATCAGCCACGTGATCAGTGCCTGCAGAGTCACGTGATCAGGGCCTGCTGAGCTGCGTGATTCCTGCCGGCTCATCTGCATGACAATTGCCAGCTGAGCTGCGTGATTCCTGTCGGCTCATCTGCTTGACAATTGCCAGCTGAGCTGCGTGATTCCTGCCTGGTCACGTGCTTGATTATTGCCAGTTGAGCAGCATGATTCGTCACTGCTGAGCTCCATGCTTATTGCCTGCTGGTTGCGTGGTTCGTGTCTGCTCAGCTCTTTGAGTATTGCCTCCTGAGGTCCCTGTTCGGTCGCCACCTGCCGGGGACCAGCCCCAACTGATCCAGGGTATTCGAAGGAGAGATGGCCTAGGCGACTATTTATATGCTAATCAGAGATGTCAAGAATAATAGTATGAGGAGAGCTCAGTAGGAAAATTCGGTGGAGAAAAGACAATGAGTAGCTTGGTTTACGCGGAAGACCAATCAAACTTCAAGACAAGAAGTTTGCACCACTTACGAGGCCGCAGGCGCCCTCTCGAATAGCGAAAGGTGCCTCACCCTAGACACCTTCTCGAGTGGGTCTTAGCAGCCCAGGCATAATTAGTAAGCGTGGTGGGTTCCGCGCTCCAGATGGAGACTCAGCTGGAAGTTAAAGGGAAGAATGACAAGGAACTTTATGAATTGGAGCTGTAAGTTAACTCTTTGACAGAGAGAGCGAGATGGTGGTGGGGGACAGCCCCCAGTGAAATCAGAGGTGAGAGCACAAAGCAATACAGTAGGCAGACTCCGGTTTTTTGGGGGGAGATGCTCGAGAACATCCGGGTGGACTCCTGAGGCTCGATCCCGCATTTGCGTATGCCGAGCCTCCTTCCTCATGACCTTTGTCCAGAGTGGAATGCCTCCCCGGCTCCCGGCACATGATCAGTGCATGCTCAGTCACGATATCAGTGCCTGCTCAGCCACGTGATCACTGACGGCACAGTCACGTGATCAGCGCCTCTCAGTCACGTGATCACCGTATGATAAACACGTGATCAGTGAACGACCAGCCACGTGATCACTGCATGCGCGGTCAGGTGGTCAGTTCCTGATCAGCCACCTGATCAGTGCGTGCACAGTCCCCTGATCAGCGCCTGTCAGTCACTGATCACTGCCTGATAAACACGTGATCAGATACGTGATCAGTGCCCGAACAGCCACGTCATCAGTGCATGCGCAGTCACGTGATCAGTGCATGATAGCCACGTGATCAGTGCGTGCACAGTCCCATGATCAGCGCCTGTCAGTCACTGATCATTGCCTGATAAACACGTGATCAGTGCATGATGAGCCATGTGATCAGTGCCCGATCAGCCACGTCATCAGTGCATGCGCAGTCACGTCATCAGTGCATGATAGCCACGTGATCAGTGCATGCTCAGTCACGTGATCTGGACTTGATCAGCCACGTGATCAGTGCCTGCAGAGTCACGTGATCAGGGCCTGCTGAGCTGCGTGATTCCTGCCGGCTCATCTGCATGACAATTGCCAGCTGAGCTGCGTGATTCCTGTCGGCTCATCTGCTTGACAATTGCCAGCTGAGCTGCGTGATTCCTGCCTGGTCACGTGCTTGATTATTGCCAGTTGAGCAGCATGATTCGTCACTGCTGAGCTCCATGCTTATTGCCTGCTGATTGCGTGGTTCGTGTCTGCTCAGCTCTTTGAGTATTGCCTCCTGAGGTCCCTGTTCGGTCGCCACCTGCCGGGGACCAGCCCCAACTGATCCAGGGTATTCGAAGGAGAGATGGCCTAGGCGACTATTTATATGCTAATCAGAGATGTCAAGAATAATAGTATGAGGAGAGCTCAGTAGGAAAATTCGGTGGAGAAAAGAGACTGAGTAGCTTGGTTTACGCGGAAGACCAATCAAACTTCAAGACAAGAAGTTTGCACCACTTACGTAGGCCGCAGGCGCCCTCTCGAATAGCGAAAGGTGCCTCACCCTAGACACCTTCTCGAGTGGGTCTTAGCAGCCCAGGCATAATTAGTAAGCGTGGTGGGTTCCGCGCTCCAGATGGAGACTCAGCTGGAAGTTAAAGGGAAGAATGACAAGGAACTTTATGAATTGGAGCTGTAAGTTAACTCTTTGACAGAGAGAGCGAGATGGTGGTGGGGGACAGCCCCAGTGAAATCAGAGGTGAGAGCACAAAGCAATACAGTAGGCAGACTCCGGTTTTTTTGGGGGGAGATGCTCGAGAATATCCGGGTGGACTCCTGAGGCTCGATCCCGCATTTGCGTATGCCGAGCCTCCTTCCTCATGACCTTTGTCCAGAGTGGAATGCCTCCCCGGCTCCCGGCACATGATCAGTGCATGCTCAGTCACGATATCAGTGCCTGCTCAGCCACGTGATCACTGACGGCACAGTCACGTGATCAGCGCCTCTCAGTCACGTGATCACCGTATGATAAACACGTGATCAGTGAACGACCAGCCACGTGATCACTGCATGCGCGGTCAGGTGGTCAGTTCCTGATCAGCCACCTGATCAGTGCGTGCACAGTCCCCTGATCAGCGCCTGTCAGTCACTGATCACTGCCTGATAAACACGTGATCAGTGCCCGAACAGCCACGTCATCAGTGCATGCGCAGTCACGTGATCAGTGCATGATAGCCACGTGATCAGTGCGTGCACAGTCCCATGATCAGCGCCTGTCAGTCACTGATCATTGCCTGATAAACACGTGATCAGTGCATGATGAGCCATGTGATCAGTGCCCGATCAGCCACGTCATCAGTGCATGATAGCCACGTGATCAGTGCATGCTCAGTCACGTGATCTGGACTTGATCAGCCACGTGATCAGTGCCTGCAGAGTCACGTGATCAGGGCCTGCTGAGCTGCGTGATTCCTGCCGGCTCATCTGCATGACAATTGCCAGCTGAGCTGCGTGATTCCTGTCGGCTCATCTGCTTGACAATTGCCAGCTGAGCTGCGTGATTCCTGCCTGGTCACGTGCTTGATTATTGCCAGTTGAGCAGCATGATTCGTCACTGCTGAGCTCCATGCTTATTGCCTGCTGATTGCGTGGTTCGTGTCTGCTCAGCTCTTTGAGTATTGCCTCCTGAGGTCCCTGTTCGGTCGCCACCTGCCGGGGACCAGCCCCAACTGATCCAGGGTATTCGAAGGAGAGATGGCCTAGGCGACTATTTATATGCTAATCAGAGATGTCAAGAATAATAGTATGAGGAGAGCTCAGTAGGAAAATTCGGTGGAGAAAAGAGACTGAGTAGCTTGGTTTACGCGGAAGACCAATCAAACTTCAAGACAAGAAGTTTGCACCACTTACGTAGGCCGCAGGCGCCCTCTCGAATAGCGAAAGGTGCCTCACCCTAGACACCTTCTCGAGTGGGTCTTAGCAGCCCAGGCATAATTAGTAAGCGTGGTGGGTTCCGCGCTCCAGATGGAGACTCAGCTGGAAGTTAAAGGGAAGAATGACAAGGAACTTTATGAATTGGAGCTGTAAGTTAACTCTTTGACAGAGAGAGCGAGATGGTGGTGGGGGACAGCCCCCAGTGAAATCAGAGGTGAGAGCACAAAGCAATACAGTAGGCAGACTCCGGTTTTTTGGGGGGGAGATGCTCGAGAATATCCGGGTGGACTCCTGAGGCTCGATCCCGCATTTGCGTATGCCGAGCCTCCTTCCTCATGACCTTTGTCCAGAGTGGAATGCCTCCCCGGCTCCCGGCACATGATCAGTGCATGCTCAGTCACGATATCAGTGCCTGCTCAGCCACGTGATCACTGACGGCACAGTCACGTGATCAGCGCCTCTCAGTCACGTGATCACCGTATGATAAACACGTGATCAGTGAACGACCAGCCACGTGATCACTGCATGCGCGGTCAGGTGGTCAGTTCCTGATCAGCCACCTGATCAGTGCGTGCACAGTCCCCTGATCAGCGCCTGTCAGTCACTGATCACTGCCTGATAAACACGTGATCAGTGCCCAACAGCCACGTCATCAGTGCATGCGCAGTCACGTGATCAGTGCATGATAGCCACGTGATCAGTGCGTGCACAGTCCCATGATCAGCGCCTGTCAGTCACTGATCATTGCCTGATAAACACGTGATCAGTGCATGATGAGCCATGTGATCAGTGCCCGATCAGCCACGTCATCAGTGCATGCGCAGTCACGTCATCAGTGCATGATAGCCACGTGATCAGTGCATGCTCAGTCACGTGATCTGGACTTGATCAGCCACGTGATCAGTGCCTGCAGAGTCACGTGATCAGGGCCTGCTGAGCTGCGTGATTCCTGCCGGCTCATCTGCATGACAATTGCCAGCTGAGCTGCGTGATTCCTGTCGGCTCATCTGCTTGACAATTGCCAGCTGAGCTGCGTGATTCCTGCCTGGTCACGTGCTTGATTATTGCCAGTTGAGCAGCATGATTCGTCACTGCTGAGCTCCATGCTTATTGCCTGCTGATTGCGTGGTTCGTGTCTGCTCAGCTCTTTGAGTATTGCCTCCTGAGGTCCCTGTTCGGTCGCCACCTGCCGGGGACCAGCCCCAACTGATCCAGGGTATTCGAAGGAGAGATGGCCTAGGCGACTATTTATATGCTAATCAGAGATGTCAAGAATAATAGTATGAGGAGAGCTCAGTAGGAAAATTCGGTGGAGAAAAGAGACTGAGTAGCTTGGTTTACGCGGAAGACCAATCAAACTTCAAGACAAGAAGTTTGCACCACTTACGTAGGCCGCAGGCGCCCTCTCGAATAGCGAAAGGTGCCTCACCCTAGACACCTTCTCGAGTGGGTCTTAGCAGCCCAGGCATAATTAGTAAGCGTGGTGGGTTCCGCGCTCCAGATGGAGACTCAGCTGGAAGTTAAAGGGAAGAATGACAAGGAACTTTATGAATTGGAGCTGTAAGTTAACTCTTTGACAGAGAGAGCGAGATGGTGGTGGGGGACAGCCCCCAGTGAAATCAGAGGTGAGAGCACAAAGCAATACAGTAGGCAGACTCCGGTTTTTGGGGGAGATGCTCGAGAATATCCGGGTGGACTCCTGAGGCTCGATCCCGCATTTGCGTATGCCGAGCCTCCTTCCTCATGACCTTTGTCCAGAGTGGAATGCCTCCCCGGCTCCCGGCACATGATCAGTGCATGCTCAGTCACGATATCAGTGCCTGCTCAGCCACGTGATCACTGACGGCACAGTCACGTGATCAGCGCCTCTCAGTCACGTGATCACCGTATGATAAACACGTGATCAGTGAACGACCAGCCACGTGATCACTGCATGCGCGGTCAGGTGGTCAGTTCCTGATCAGCCACCTGATCAGTGCGTGCACAGTCCCCTGATCAGCGCCTGTCAGTCACTGATCACTGCCTGATAAACACGTGATCAGTGCCCGAACAGCCACGTCATCAGTGCATGCGCAGTCACGTGATCAGTGCATGATAGCCACGTGATCAGTGCGTGCACAGTCCCATGATCAGCGCCTGTCAGTCACTGATCATTGCCTGATAAACACGTGATCAGTGCATGATGAGCCATGTGATCAGTGCCCGATCAGCCACGTCATCAGTGCATGCGCAGTCACGTCATCAGTGCATGATAGCCACGTGATCAGTGCATGCTCAGTCACGTGATCTGGACTTGATCAGCCACGTGATCAGTGCCTGCAGAGTCACGTGATCAGGGCCTGCTGAGCTGCGTGATTCCTGCCGGCTCATCTGCATGACAATTGCCAGCTGAGCTGCGTGATTCCTGTCGGCTCATCTGCTTGACAATTGCCAGCTGAGCTGCGTGATTCCTGCCTGGTCACGTGCTTGATTATTGCCAGTTGAGCAGCATGATTCGTCACTGCTGAGCTCCATGCTTATTGCCTGCTGATTGCGTGGTTCGTGTCTGCTCAGCTCTTTGAGTATTGCCTCCTGAGGTCCCTGTTCGGTCGCCACCTGCCGGGGACCAGCCCCAACTGATCCAGGGTATTCGAAGGAGAGATGGCCTAGGCGACTATTTATATGCTAATCAGAGATGTCAAGAATAATAGTATGAGGAGAGCTCAGTAGGAAAATTCGGTGGAGAAAAGAGACAGAGTAGCTTGGTTTACGCGGAAGACCAATCAAACTTCAAGACAAGAAGTTTGCACCACTTACGTAGGCCGCAGGCGCCCTCTCGAATAGCGAAAGGTGCCTCACCCTAGACACCTTCTCGAGTGGGTCTTAGCAGCCCAAGCATAATTAGTAAGCGTGGTGGGTTCCGCGCTCCAGATGGAGACTCAGCTGGAAGTTAAAGGGAAGAATGACAAGGAACTTTATGAATTGGAGCTGTAAGTTAACTCTTTGACAGAGAGAGCGAGATGGTGGTGGGGGACAGCCCCCAGTGAAATCAGAGGTGAGAGCACAAAGCAATACATTAGGCAGACTCCGGTTTTTTTCGGGGGGAGATGCTCGAGAATATCCGGGTGGACTCCTGAGGCTCGATCCCGCATTTGCGTATGCCGAGCCTCCTTCCTCATGACCTTTGTCCAGAGTGGAATGCCTCCCCGGCTGCCGGCACATGATCAGTGCATGCTCAGTCACGATATCAGTGCCTGCTCAGCCACGTGATCACTGACGGCACAGTCACGTGATCAGCGCCTCTCAGTAACGTGATCACCGTATGATAAACACGTGATCACCGTATGATAACACGTGATCAGTGAACGACCAGCCACGTGATCACTGCATGCGAGGTCAGGTGGTCAGTTCCTGATCAGCCACGTGATCAGTGCGTGCACAGTCCTGATCATCGCCTGTCAGTCACTGATCATTGACTGATAAACACGTGATCAGTGCCCGATCAGCCACGTCATCAGTGCATGCGCAGTCACGTGATCAGTGCATGATAGCCACGTGATCAGTGCATGCTCAGTCACGTGATCTGGACTTGATCAGCCACGTGATCAGTGCCTGCAGAGTCACGTGATCAGGGCCTGCTGAGCTGCGTGATTCCTGCCGGCTCATCTGCATGACAATTGCCATCTGAGCTGCGTGATTCCTGTCGGCTCATCTGCTTGACAATTGCCAGCTGAGCTGCGTGATTCCTGCCTGGTCACGTGCTTGGTTATTGCCAGTTGAGCAGCATGATTCGTCACTGCTGAGCTCTATGCTTATTGCCTGCTGATTGCGTGGTTCGTGTCTGCTCAGCTCTTTGAGTATTGCCTCCTGAGGTCCCTGTTCGGTCGCCACCTGCCCGGGACCAGCCCCAACTGATCCAGGGTATTCGAAGGAGAGATGGCCTAGGCGACTATTTATATGCTAATCAGAGATGTCAAGAAGAATAGTATGAGGAGAGCTCAGTAGGAAAATTCGGTGGAGAAAAGAGACTGAGTAGCTTGGTTTACGCGGAAGACCAATCAAACTTCAAGACAAGAAGTTTGCACCACTTACGTAGGCCGCAGGCGCCCTCTCGAATAGCGAAAGGTGCCTCACCCTAGACACCTTCACGAGTGGGTCTTAGCAGCCCAGGCATAATTAGTAAGCGTGGTGGGTTCCGCGCTCCAGATGGAGACTCAGCTGGAAGTTAAAGGGAAGAATGACAAGGAACTTTATGAATTGGAGCTGTAAGTTAACTCTTTGACAGAGAGAGCGAGATGGTGGGGGACAGCCCCCAGTGAAATCAGAGGTGAGAGCACAAAGCAATACAGTAGGCAGACTCCGGTTTTTTGGGGGGAGATGCTCGAGAATATCCGGGTGGACTCCTGAGGCTCGATCCCGCATTTGCGTATGCCGAGCCACCTTCCTCATGACCTTTGTCCAGAGTGGAATGCCTCCCCGGCTCCCGGCACATGAACAGTGCATGCTCAGTCACGATATCAGTGCCTGCTCAGCCACGTGATCACTGACGGCACAGTCACGTGATCAGCGCCTCTCAGTCCCGTGATCACCGTATGATAAACACGTGATCAGTGAACGACCAGCCACGTGATCACTGCATGCACGGTCAGGTGGTCAGTTCCTGATCAGCCACCTGATCAGTGCGTGCACAGGCCCCTGATCAGCGCCTGTCAGTCACTGATCACTGCCTGATAAACACGTGATCAGTGCATGAAGAGCCATGTGATCAGTGCCCGAACAGCCACGTCATCAGTGCATGCGCAGTCACGTGATCAGTGCATGATAGCCACGTGATCAGTGCGTGCACAGTCCCATGATCAGCGCCTGTAAGTCACTGATCATTGCCTGATAAACACGTGATCAGTGCATGATGAGCCATGTGATCAGTGCCCGATCAGCCACGTCATCAGTGCATGGGCAGTCACGTCATCAGTGCATGATAGCCACGTGATCAGTGCATGCTCAGTCACGTGATCTGGACTTGATCAGCCACGTGATCAGTGCCTGCAGAGTCACGTGATCAGGGCCTGCTGAGCTTCGTGATTCCTGCCGGCTCATCTGCATGGCAATTGCCAGCTGAGCTGCGTGATTCCTGTCGGCTCCTCTGCTTGACAATTGCCAGCTGAGCTGCATGATTCCTGCCTGGTCACGTGCTTGATTATAGCCAGTTGAGCAGCATGATTCGTCACTGCTGAGCTCCATGCTTATTGCCTGCTGATTGCGTGGTTCGTGGCTGCTCAGCTCTTTGAGTATTGCCTCCTGAGGTCCCTGTTCGGTCGCCACCTGCCGGGGACCAGCCCCAACTGATCCAGGGTATTCGAAGGAGAGATGGCCTAGGCGACTATTTATATGCTAATCAGAGATGTCAAGAATAATAGTATGAGGAGAGCTCCGTAGGAAAATTCGGTGGAGAAAAGAGACTGAGTAGCTTGGTTTACGCGGAAGACCAATCAAACTTCAAGACAAGAAGTTTGCACCACTTACGTAGGCCGCAGGCGCCTCTCGAATAGCGAAAGGTGCCTCACCCTAGACACCTTCTCGAGTGGGTCTTAGCAGCCCAGGCATAATTAGTAAGCGTGGTGGGTTCCGCGCTCCAGACGGAGACTCAGCTGGAAGTTAAAGGGAAGAATGACAAGGAACTTTATGAATTGGAGCTGTAAGTTAACTCTTTGACAGAGAGAGCGAGATGGTGGTGGGGGACAGCCCCCAGTGAAATCAGAGGTGAGAGCACAAAGCAATACAGTAGGCAGACTCCGGTTTTTTTTGGGGGGGAGATGCTCGAGAATATCCGGGTGGACACCTGAGGCTCGATCCCGCATTTGCGTATGCCGAGCCTCCTTCCTCATGACCTTTGTCCAGAGTGGAATGCCTCCCCGGCTCCCGGCACATGATCAGTGCATGCTCAGACACGATATCAGTGCCTGCTCAGCCACGTGATCACTGACGGCACAGTCACGTGATCAGCGCCTCTCAGTCACGTGATCACCATATGATAAACACGTGATCAGTGAACGACCAGCCACGTGATCACTGCATGCACGGTCAGGTGGTCAGTTCCTGATCAGCCACCTGATCAGTGCGTGCACAGTCCCCTGATCAGCGCCTGTCAGTCACTGATCACTGCCTGATAAACACGTGATTAGTGCATGAAGAGCCATGTGATCAGTGCCCGAACAGCCACGTCATCAGTGCATACGCAGTCACGTGATCAGTGCATGATAGCCACGTGATCAGTGCGTGCACAGTCCCATGATCAGCGCCTGTCAGTCACTGATCATTGCCTGATAAACACGTGATCAGTGCATGATGAGACATGTGATCAGTGCCCGATCAGCCACGTCATCAGTGCATGATAGCCACGTGATCAGTGCATGCTCAGTCACGTGATCTGGACTTGATCAGCCACGTGATCCGTGCCTGCAGAGTCACGTGATCAGGGCCTGCTGAGCTGCGTGATTCCTGCCGACTCATCTGCATGACAATTGCCAGCTGAGCTGCGTGATTCCTGTCGGCTCCTCTGCTTGACAATTGCCAGCTGAGCTGCGTGATTCCTGCCTGGTCACGTGCTTGATTATTGCCAGTTGAGCAGCATGATTCGTCACTGCTGAGCTCCATGCTTATTGCCTGCTGATTGCGTGGTTCGTGGCTGCTCAGCTCTTTGAGTATTGCCTCCTGAGGTCCCTGTTCGGTCGCCACCTGCCGGGGACCAGCTCCAACTGATCCAGGGTATTCGAAGGAGAGATGGCCTAGGCGACTATTTATATGCTAATCAGAGATGTCAAGAATAATAGTATGAGGAGAGCTCAGTAGGAAAATTCGGTGGAGAAAAGAGACTGAGTAGCTTGGTTTACGCGGAAGACCAATCAAACTTCAAGACAAGAAGTTTGCACCACTTATGTAGGCCGCAGGCGCCCTCTCGAATAGCGAAAGGTGCCTCACCCTAGACACCTTCTCGAGTGGGTCTTAGCAGCCCAGGCATAATTAGTAAGCGTGGTGGGTTCCGCGCTCCAGATGGAGACTCAGCTGGTAGTTAAAGGGAAGAATGACAAGGAACTTTATGAATTGGAGCTCTAAGTTAACTCTTTGACAGAGAGAGCGAGATGGTGGTGGGGGACAGCCCCCAGTGAAATCAGAGGTGAGAGCACAAAGCAATACAGTAGGCAGACTCCGGTTTTTTTGGGGGGGAGATGCTCGAGAATATCCGGGTGGACACCTGAGGCTCGATCCCGCATTTGCGTATGCCGAGCCTCCTTCCTCATGACCTTTGTCCAGAGTGGAATGCCTCCCCGGCTCCCGGCACATGATCAGTGCATGCTCAGACACGATATCAGTGCCTGCTCAGCCACGTGATCACTGACGGCACAGTCACGTGATCAGCGCCTCTCAGTCCCGTGATCACCGTATGATAAACACGTGATCAGTGAACGACCAGCCACGTGATCACTGCATGCGCGGTCAGGTGGTCAGTTCCTGATCAGCCACCTGATCAGTGCGTGCACAGTCCCCTGATCATCGCCTGTCAGTCACTGATCACTGCCTGATAAACACGTGATCAGTGCATGAAGAGCCATGTGATCAGTGCCCGAACAGCCACGTCATCAGTGCATACGCAGTCACGTGATCAGTGCATGATAGCCACGTGATCAGTGCGTGCACAGTCCCATGATCAGCGCCTGTCAGTCACTGATCATTGCCTGATAAACACGTGATCAGTGCATGATGAGACATGTGATCAGTGCCCGATCAGCCACGTCATCACTGCATGCGCAGTCACGTCATCAGTGCATGATAGCCACGTGATCAGTGCATGCTCAGTCACGTGATCTGGACTTGATCAGCCACGTGATCAGTGCCTGCAGAGTCACGTGATCAGGGCCTGCTGAGCTGCGTGATTCCTGCCGGCTCATCTGCATGACAATTGCCAGCTGAGCTCCGTGATTCCTGTCGGCTCATCTGCTTGACAATTGCCAGCTGAGCTGCGTGATTCCTTCCTGGTCACGTGCTTGATTATTGCCAGTTGAGCAGCATGATTCGTCACTGCTGAGCTCCATGCTTATTGCCTGCTGATTGCGTGGT
This sequence comes from Bos javanicus, assembly GCF_032452875.1. NCBI lineage: Eukaryota > Metazoa > Chordata > Mammalia > Artiodactyla > Bovidae > Bos > Bos javanicus. Next base: position 16,612 of record NW_026893730.1, read on the forward strand.
TCGTGTCTGCTCAGCTCTTTGAGTATTGACTCCTGAGGTCCCTGTTCGGTCGCCACCTGCCGGGGACCAGCCCCATCTGATCCAGGGTATTCAAAGGAGAGATGGCCTAGGCGATTATTTATATGCTAATCAGAGATGTCAAGAATAATAGTATGAGGAGAGCTCAGTAGGAAAATTCGGTGGAGAAAAGAGACTGAGTAGCTTGGTTTACGCGAAGACCAATCAAACTTCAAGACAAGAAGTTTGCACCACTTACGTAGGCCGCAGGCGCCTCTCGAATAGCGAAAGGTGCCTCACCCTAGACACCTTCTCGAGTGGGTCTTAGCAGCCCAGGCATAATTAGTAAGCGTGGTGGGTTCCGCGCTCCAGATTGAGACTTAGCTGGAAATTAAAGGGAAGAATGACAAGGAACTTTATGAATTGGAGCTGTAAGTTAACTCTTTGACAGAGAGAGCGAGATGGTGGTGGGGGACAGCCCCCAGTGAAATCAGAGGTGAGAGCACAAAGCAATATAGTAGGCAGACTCCGGTTTTTTTGGGGGAGATGCTCGAGAATATCCGGGTGGACTCCTGAGGCTCGATCCCGCATTTGCGTATGCCGAGCCACCTTCCTCATGACCTTTGTCCAGAGTGGAATGCCTCCCCGGCTCCCGGCACATGATCAGTGCATGCTCAGTCACGATATCAGTGCCTGCTCAGCCACGTGATCACTGACGGCACAGTCACGTGATCAGCGCCTCTCAGTCACGTGATCACCGTATGATAAACACGTGATCAGTGAACGACCAGCCACGTGATCACTGCATGCGAGGTCAGTTGGTCAGTTCCTGATCAGCCACCTGATCAGTGCGTGCACAGTCCCCTGATCAGCGCCTGTCAGTCACTGATCACTGCCTGATAAACACGTGATCAGTGCCCCAACAGCCACGTCATCAGTGCATGCGCAGTCACGTGATCAGTGCATGATAGCCACGTGATCAGTGCGTGCACAGTCCCATGATCAGCGCCTGTCAGTCACTGATCATTGCCTGATAAACACGTGATCAGTGCATGATGAGCCATGTGATCAGTGCCCGATCAGCCACGTCATCAGTGCATGGGCAGTCACGTCATCAGTGCATGATAGCCACGTGATCAGTGCATGCTCAGTCACGTGATCTGGACTTGATCAGCCACGTGATCAGTGCCTGCAGAGTCACGTGTTCAGGGCCTGCTGAGCTGCGTGATTCCTGCCGGCTCATCTGCATGACAATTGCCAGCTGAGCTGCGTGATTCCTGTCGGCTAATCTGCTTGACAATTGCCAGCTGAGCTGCATGATTCCTGCCTGGTCACGTGCTTGATTATAGCCAGTTGAGCAGCATGATTCGTCACTGCTGAGCTCCATGCTTATTGCCTGCTGATTGCGTGGTTCGTGGCTGCTCAGCTCTTTGAGTATTGCCTCCTGAGGTCCCTGTTCGGTCGCCACCTGCCGGGGACCAGCCCCAACTGATCCAGGGTATTCGAAGGAGAGATGGCCTAGGCGACTATTTATATGCTAATCAGAGATGTCAAGAATAATAGTATGTGGAGAGCTCAGTAGGAAAATTCGGTGGAGAAAAGAGACTGAGTAGCTTGGTTTACGCGGAAGACCAATCAAACTTCAAGACAAGAAGTTTGCACCACTTACGTAGGCCGCAGGCGCCCTCTCGAATAGCGAAAGGTGCCTCACCCTAGACACCTTCTCGAGTGGGTCTTAGCAGCCCAAGCATAATTAGTAAGCGTGGTGGGTTCCGCGCTCCAGATGGAGACTCAGCTGGAAGTTAAAGGGAAGAATGACAAGGAACTTTATGAATTGGAGCTGTAAGTTAACTCTTTGACAGAGAGAGCGAGATGGTGGTGGGGGACAGCCCCCAGTGAAATCAGAGGTGAGAGCACAAAGCAATACATTAGGCAGACTCCGGTTTTTTGGGGGGGAGATGCTCGAGAATATCCGGGTGGACTCCTGAGGCTCGATCCCGCATTTGCGTATGCCGAGCCTCCTTCCTCATGACCTTTGTCCAGAGTGGAATGCCTCCCGGCTCCCGGCACATGATCAGTGCATGCTCAGTCACGATATCAGTGCCTGCTCAGCCACGTGATCACTGACGGCACAGTCACGTGATCAGCGCCTCTCAGTAACGTGATCACCGTATGATAAACACGTGATCACCGTATGATCACACGTGATCAGTGCACGATCAGCCACGTGATCACTGCATGCGAGGTCAGGTGGTCAGTTCCTGATCAGCCACCTGATCAGTGCGTGCACAGTCCCCTGATCATCGCCTGTCAGTCACTGATCACTGCCTGATAAACACGTGATCAGTGCCCGATCAGCCACGTCATCAGTGCATGCGCAGTCACGTGATCAGTGCATGATAGCCACGTGATCAGTGCATGCTCAGTCACGTGATCTGGACTTGATCAGCCACGTGATCAGTGCCTGCAGAGTCACGTGATCAGGGCCTGCTGAGCTGCGTGATTCCTGCCGGCTCATCTGCATGACAATTGCCATCTGAGCTGCGTGATTCCTGTCGGCTCATCTGCTTGACAATTGCCAGCTGAGCTGCGTGATTCCTGCCTGGTCACGTGCTTGGTTATTGCCAGTTGAGCAGCATGATTCGTCACTGCTGAGCTCCATGCTTATTGCCTGCTGATTGCGTGGTTCGTGTCTGCTCAGCTCTTTGAGTATCGCCTCCTGAGGTCCCTGTTCGGTCGCCACCTGCCGGGGACCAGCCCCAACTGATCCAGGGTATTCGAAGGAGAGATGGCCTAGGCGACTATTTATATGCTAATCAGAGATGTCAAGAATAATAGTATGAGGAGAGCTCAGTAGGAAAATTCGGTGGAGAAAAGAGACTGAGTAGCTTGGTTTACGCGGAAGACCAATCAAACTTCAAGACAAGAAGTTTGCACCACTTACGTAGGCCGCAGGCGCCCTCTCGAATAGCGAAAGGTGCCTCACCCTAGACACCTTCACGAGTGGGTCTTAGCAGCCCAGGCATAATTAGTAAGCGTGGTGGGTTCCGCGCTCCAGATGGAGACTCAGCTGGAAGTTAAAGGGAAGAATGACAAGGAACTTTATGAATTGGAGCTGTAAGTTAACTCTTTGACAGAGAGAGCGAGATGGTGGTGGGGGACAGCCCCCAGTGAAATCAGAGGTGAGAGCACAAAGCAATACAGTAGGCAGACTCCGGTTTTTTCGGGGGGGAGATGCTCGAGAATATCCGGGTGGACTCCTGAGGCTCGATCCCGCATTTGCGTATGCCGAGCCACCTTCCTCATGACCTTTGTCCAGAGTGGAATGCCTCCCCGGCTCCCGGCACATGAACAGTGCATGCTCAGTCACGATATCAGTGCCTGCTCAGCCACGTGATCACTGACGGCACAGTCACGTGATCAGCGCCTCTCAGTCCCGTGATCACCGTATGATAAACACGTGATCAGTGAACGACCAGCCACGTGATCACTGCATGCGCGGTCAGGTGGTCAGTTCCTGATCAGCCACCTGATCAGTGCGTGCACAGGCCCCTGATCAGCGCCTGTCAGTCACTGATCACTGCCTGATAAACACGTGATCAGTGCATGAAGAGCCATGTGATCAGTGCCCGAACAGCCACGTCATCAGTGCATGCGCAGTCACGTGATCAGTGCATGATAGCCACGTGATCAGTGCGTGCACAGTCCCATGATCAGCGCCTGTAAGTCACTGATCATTGCCTGATAAACACGTGATCAGTGCATGATGAGCCATGTGATCAGTGCCCGATCAGCCACGTCATCAGTGCATGGGCAGTCACGTCATCAGTGCATGATAGCCACGTGATCAGTGCATGCTCAGTCACGTGATCTGGACTTGATCAGCCACGTGATCAGTGCCTGCAGAGTCACGTGATCAGGGCCTGCTGAGCTGCGTGATTCCTGCCGGCTCATCTGCATGACAATTGCCAGCTGAGCTGCGTGATTCCTGTCGGCTCCTCTGCTTGACAATTGCCAGCTGAGCTGCATGATTCCTGCCTGGTCACGTGCTTGATTATAGCCAGTTGAGCAGCATGATTCGTCACTGCTGAGCTCCATGCTTATTGCCTGCTGATTGCGTGGTTCGTGGCTGCTCAGCTCTTTGAGTATTGCCTCCTGAGGTCCCTGTTCGGTCGCCACCTGCCGGGGACCAGCCCCAACTGATCCAGGGTATTCGAAGGAGAGATGGCCTAGGCGACTATTTATATGCTAATCAGAGATGTCAAGAATAATAGTATGAGGAGAGCTCCGTAGGAAAATTCGGTGGAGAAAAGAGACTGAGTAGCTTGGTTTACGCGGAAGACCAATCAAACTTCAAGACAAGAAGTTTGCACCACTTATGTAGGCCGCAGGCGCCCTCTCGAATAGCGAAAGGTGCCTCACCCTAGACACCTTCTCGAGTGGGTCTTAGCAGCCCAGGCATAATTAGTAAGCGTGGTGGGTTCCGCGCTCCAGACGGAGACTCAGCTGGAAGTTAAAGGGAAGAATGACAAGGAACTTTATGAATTGGAGCTGTAAGTTAACTCTTTGACAGAGAGATCGAGATGGTGGTGGGGGACAGCACCCAGTGAAATCAGAGGTGAGAGCACAAAGCAATACAGTAGGCAGACTCCGGTTTGGGGGAGATGCTCGAGAATATCCGGGTGGACTCCTGAGGCTCGATCCCGCATTTGCGTATGCCGAGCCACCTTCCTCATGACCTTTGTCCAGAGTGGAATGCCTCCCCGGCTCCCGGCACATGAACAGTGCATGCTCAGTCACGATATCAGTGCCTGCTCAGCCACGTGATCACTGACGGCACAGTCACGTGATCAGCGCCTCTCAGTCCCGTGATCACCGTATGATAAACACGTGATCAGTGAACGACCAGCCACGTGATCACTGCATGCGCGGTCAGGTGGTCAGTTCATCAGCCACCTGATCAGTGCGTGCACAGTCCCTGATCAGCGCCTGTCAGTCACTGATCACTGCCTGATAAACACGTGATCAGTGCATGAAGAGCCATGTGATCAGTGCCCGAACAGCCACGTCATCAGTGCATACGCAGTCACGTGATCAGTGCATGATAGCCACGTGATCAGTGCGTGCACAGTCCCATGATAAGCGCCTGTCAGTCACTGATCATTGCCTGATAAACACGTGATCAGTGCATGATGAGACATGTGATCAGTGCCCGATCAGCCACGTCATCTCTGCATGCGCAGTCACGTCATCAGTGCATGATAGCCACGTGATCAGTGCATGCTCAGTCACGTGATCAGCATATGATAAACATGTGAACAGTGAACGACCAGCCACGTGATCACTGCATGCGCGGTCAGGTGGTCAGTCCTGATCAGCCACCTGATCAGTGCGTGCATAGTCCCCTGATCAGCGCCTGTCAGTCACTGATCACTGCCTGATAAACACGTGATCAGTGCCCGAACAGCCACGTCATCAGTGCATGCGCAGTCACGTGATCAGTGCATGATAGCCACGTGATCAGTGCGTGCACAGTCCCATGATCAGCGCCTGTCAGTCACTGATCATTGCCTGATAAACACGTGATCAGTGCATGAGCCATGTGATCAGTGCCCGATCAGCCACGTCATCAGTGCATGGGCAGTCACGTCATCAGTGCATGATAGCCACGTGATCAGTGCATGCTCAGTCACGTGATCTGGACTTGATCAGCCACGTGATCAGTGCCTGCAGAGTCACGTGATCAGGGCCTGCTGAGCTGCGTGATTCCTGCCGGCTCATCTGCATGACAATTGCCAGCTGAGCTGCGTGATTCCTGTCGGCTCATCTGCTTGACATTTGCCAGCTGAGCTGCGTGATTCCTGCCTGGTCACGTGCTTGATTATTGCCAGTTGAGCAGCATGATTCGTCACTGCTGAGCTCCATGCTTATTGCCTGCTGATTGCGTGGTTCGTGTCTGCTCAGCTCTTTGAGTATTGCCTCCTGAGGTCCCTGTTCGGTCGCCACCTGCCGGGCACCAGCCCCAACTGATCCAGGGTATTCGAAGGAGAGATGGCCTAGGCGACTATTTATATGCTAATCAGAGATGTCAAGAATAAGAGTATGAGGAGAGCTCAGTAGGAAAATTCGGTGGAGAAAAGAGACTGAGTAGCTTGGTTTACGCGGAAGACCAATCAAACTTCAAGACAAGAAGTTTGCACCACTTACGTAGGCTGCAGGCGCCCTCTCGAATAGCGAAAGGTGCCTCACCCTAGACACCTTCTCGAGTGGGTCTTAGCAGCCCAGGCATAATTAGTAAGCGTGGTGGGTTCCGCGCTCCAGATGGAGACTCAGCTGGAAGTTAAAGGGAAGAATGACAAGGAACTTTAGGAATTGGAGCTGTAAGTTAACTCTTTGACAGAGAGAGCGAGATCGTGGTGGGGGACAGCCCCCAGTGAAATCAGAGGTGAGAGCACAAAGCAATACAGTAGGCAGACTCCGGTTTTGCTGGGGGGGGAGATGCTCGAGAATATCCGGGTGGACTCCTGAGGCTCGATCCCGCATTTGCATATGCCGAGCCTCCTTCCTCATGACCTTTGTCCAGAGTGGAATGCCTCCCCGGCTCCCGGCACATGATCAGTGCATGCTCAGTCACGATATGAGTGCCTGCTCAGCCACGTGATCACTGACGGCACAGTCACGTGATCAGCGCCTCTCAGTCACATGACCACCGTATGATAAACACGTGATCAGTGAACGACCAGCCACGTGATCACTGCATGCGCGGTCAGGTGGTCAGTTCCTGATCAGCCACCTGATCAGTGAGTGCACAGTCCCCTGATCAGCGCCTGTCAGTCACTGATCACTGCCTGATAAACACGTGATCAGTGCCCGAACAGCCACGTCATCAGTGCATGCGCAGTCACGTGATCAGTGCATGATAGCCACGTGATCAGTGCGTGCACAGTCCCATGATCAGGGCCTGTCAGTCACTGATCATTGCCTGATAAACACGTGATCAGTGCATGATGAGCCATGTGATCAGTGCCCGATCAGCCACGTCATCAGTGCATGCACAGTCACGTCATCGATGCATGATAGCCACGTGATCAGTGCATGCTCAGTCACGTGATCTGGACTTGATCAGCCACGTGATCAGTGCCTGCAGAGTCACGTGATCAGGGCCTGCTGAGCTGCGTGATTCCTGCCGGCTCATCTGCATGACAATTGCCAGCTGAGCTGCGTGATTCCTGTCGGCTCCTCTGCTTGACAATTGCCAGCTGAGCTGCGTGATTCCTGCCTGGTCACGTGCTTGATTATTGCCAGTTGAGCAGCATGATTCGTCACTGCTGAGCTCCATGCTTATTGCCTGCTGATTGCGTGGTTCGTGTCTGCTCAGCTCTTTGAGTATTGCCTCCTGAGGTCCCTGTTCGGTCGCCACCTGCCGGGGACCAGCCCCAACTGATCCAGGGTATTCGAAGGAGAGATGGCCTAGGCGACTATTTATATGCTAATCAGAGATGTCAAGAATAATAGTATGAGGAGAGCTCAGTAGGAAAATTCGGTGGAGAAAAGAGACTGAGTAGCTTGGTTTACGCGGAAGACCAATCAAACTTCAAGACAAGAAGTTTGCACCACTTACGTAGGCCGCAGGCGCCCTCTCGAATAGCGAAAGGTGCCTCACCCTAGACACCTTCTCGAGTGGGTATTAGCAGCCCAGGCATAATTAGTAAGCGTGGTGGGTTCCGCGCTCCAGATGGAGACTCAGCTGGAAGTTAAAGGGAAGAATGACAAGGAACTTTATGAATTGGAGCTCTAAGTTAACTCTTTGACAGAGAGAGCGAGATGGTGGTGGGGGACAGCCACCAGTGAAATCAGAGGTGAGAGCACAAAGCAATACAGTAGGCAGACTCCGGTTTTTTCGGGGGGGAGATGCTCGAGAATATCCGGGTGGACTCCTGAGGCTCGATCCCGCATTTGCGTATGCCGAGCCACCTTCCTCATGACCTTTGTCCAGAGTGGAATGCCTCCCCGGCTCCCGGCACATGAACAGTGCATGCTCAGTCACGATATCAGTGCCTGCTCAGCCACGTGATCACTGACGGCACAGTCACGTGATCAGCGCCTCTCAGTCCCGTGATCACCGTATGATAAACACGTGATCAGTGAACGACCAGCCACGTGATCACTGCATGCGCGGTCAGGTGGTCAGTTCCTGATCAGCCACCTGATCAGTGCGTGCACAGTCCCCTGATCATCGCCTGTCAGTCACTGATCACTGCCTGATAAACACGTGAACACGTGATCAGTGCCCGAACAGCCACGTCATCAGTGCATGCGCAGTCACGTGATCAGTGCATGATAGCCACGTGATCAGTGCGTGCACAGTCCCATGATCAGCGCCTGTCAGTCACTGATCATTGCCTGATAAACACGTGATCAGTGCATGATGAGCCATGTGATCAGTGCCCGATCAGCCACGTCATCAGTGCATGGGCAGTCACGTCATCAGTGCATGATAGCCACGTGATCAGTGCATGCTCAGTCACGTGATCTGGACTTGATCAGCCACGTGATCAGTGCCTGCAGAGTCACGTGATCAGGGCCTGCTGAGCTGCGTGATTCCTGCCGGCTCATCTGCATGACAATTGCCAGCTGAGCTGCGTGATTCCTGTCGGCTCATCTGCTTGACAATTGCCAGCTGAGCTGCGTGATTCCTGCCTGGTCACGTGCTTGATTATAGCCAGTTGAGCAGCATGATTCGTCACTGCTGAGCTCCATGCTTATTGCCTGCTGATTGCGTGGTTCGTGGCTGCTCAGCTCTTTGAGTATTGCCTCCTGAGGTCCCTGTTCGGTCGCCACCTGCCGGGGACCAGCCCCAACTGATCCAGGGTATTCGAAGGAGAGATGGCCTAGGCGACTATTTATATGCTAATCAGAGATGTCAAGAATAATAGTATGAGGAGAGCTCAGTAGGAAAATTCGGTGGAGAAAAGAGACTGAGTAGCTTGGTTTACGCGGAAGACCAATCAAACTTCAAGACAAGAAGTTTGCACCACTTACGTAGGCCGCAGGCGCCCTCTCGAATAGCGAAAGGTGCCTCACCCTAGACACCTTCTCGAGTGGGTCTTAGCAGCCCAGGCATAATTAGTAAGCGTGGTGGGTTCCGCGCTCCAAATGGAGACTCAGCTGGAAGTTAAAGGGAAGAATGACAAGGAACTTTATGAATTGGAGCTGTAAATTAACTCTTTGACAAAGAGAGCGAGATGGTGGTGGGGGACAGCCCCCAGTGAAATCAGAGGTGAGAGCACAAAGCAATACAGTAGGCAGACTCCGGTTTTTTTGGGGGGAGATGCTCGAGAATATCCGGGTGGACTCCTGAGGCTCGATCCCGCATTTGCGTATGCCGCGCCTCCTTCCTCATGACCTTTTCCAGAGTGGAATGCCTCCCCGGCTCCCGGCACATGATCAGTGCATGCTCAGTCACGATATCAGTGCCTGCTCAGCCACGTGATCACTGACGGCACAGTCACGTGATCAGCGCCTCTCAGTCACGTGATCACCGTATGATAAACACGTGATCAGTGAACGACCAGCCACGTGATCACTGCATGCGCGGTCAGGTGGTCAGTTCCTGATCAGCCACCTGATCAGTGCGTGCACAGTCCCCTGATCAGCGCCTGTCAGTCACTGATCACTGCCTGATAAACACGTGATCAGTGCCCGAACAGCCACGTCATCAGTGCATGCGCAGTCACGTGATCAGTGCATGATAGCCACGTGATCAGTGCGTGCACAGTCCCTTGATCAGCGCCTGTCAGTCACTGATCATTGCCTGATAAACACGTGATCAGTGCATGATGAGCCATGTGATCAGTGCCCGATCAGCCACGTCATCAGTGCATGCACAGTCACGTCATCAGTGCATGATAGCCACGTGATCAGTGCATGCTCAGTCACGTGATCTGGACTTGATCAGCCACGTGATCAGTGCCTGCAGAGTCACGTGATCAGGGCCTGCTGAGCTGCGTGATTCATGCCGGCTCATCTGCATGACAATTGCCAGCTGAGCTGCGTGATTCCTGTCGGCTCCTCTGCTTGACAATTGCCAGCTGAGCTGCGTGATTCCTGCCTGGTCACGTGCTTGATTATTGCCAGTTGAGCAGCATGATTCGTCACTGCTGAGCTCCGTGCTTATTGCCTGCTGATTGCGTGGTTCGTGTCTGCTCAGCTCTTTGAGTATTGCCTCCTGAGGTCCCTGTTCGGTCGCCACCTGCCGGGGACCAGCCCCAACTGATCCAGGGTATTCGAAGGAGAGATGGCCTAGGCGACTATTTATATGCTAATCAGAGATGTCAAGAATAATAGTATGAGGAGAGCTCAGTAGGAAAATTCGGTGGAGAAAAGAGACTGAGTAGCTTGGTTTACGCGGAAGACCAATCAAACTTCAAGACAAGAAGTTTGCACCACTTACGTAGGCCGCAGGCGCCCTCTCGAATAGCGAAAGGTGCCTCACCCTAGACACCTTCTCGAGTGGGTCTTAGCAGCCCAGGCATAATTAGTAAGCGTGGTGGGTTCCGCGCTCCAGATGGAGACTCAGCTGGAAGTTAAAGGGAAGAATGACAAGGAACTTTATGAATTGGAGCTGTAAGTTAACTCTTTGACAGAGAGAGCGAGATGGTGGTGGGGGACAGCCCCCAGTGCAATCAGAGGTGAGAGCACAAAGCAATACAGTAGGCAGATTCCGGTTTTTTTTGGGGGGGGGGAGATGCTCGAGAACATCCGGGTGGACTCCTGAGGCTCGATCCCGCATTTGCGTATGCCGAGCCTCCTTCCTCATGACCTTTGTCCAGAGTGGAATGCCTCCCCGGCTCCCGGCACATGATCAGTGCATGCTCAGTCACGATATCAGTGCCTGCTCAGCCACGTGATCACTGACGGCACAGTCACGTGATCAGCGCCTCTCAGTCACGTGATCACCATATGATAAACACGTGATCAGTGAACGACCAGCCACGTGATCACTGCATGCACGGTCAGGTGGTCAGTTCCTGATCAGCCACCTGATCAGTGCGTGCACAGTCCCCTGATCAGCGCCTGTCAGTCACTGATCACTGCCTGATAAACATGTCATCAGTGCCTGAACAGCCACGTCATCAGTGCATGCGCAGTCACGTGATCAGTGCATGATAGCCACGTGATCAGTGCGTGCACAGTCCCATGATCAGCGCCTGTCAGTCACTGATCATTGCCTGATAAACACGTGATCAGTGCATGATGAGCCATGTGATCAGTGCCCGATGAATCACGTCATCAGTGCATGCACAGTCACGTCATCAGTGCATGATGGCCACGTGGTCAGTGCATGCTCAGTCACGTGGTCTGGACTTGATCAGCCACGTGATCAGTGACTGCAGAGTCACGTGATCAGGGCCTGCTGAGCTGCGTGATTCCTGCCAGCTCATCTGCATGACAATTGCCAGCTGAGCTGCGTGATTCCTGTCGGCTCCTCTGCTTGACAATTGCCAGCTGAGCTGCGTGATTCCTGCCTGGTCACGTGCTTGATTATTGCCAGTTGAGCAGCATGATTCGTCACTGCTGAGCTCCATGCTTATTGCCTGCTGATTGCGTTGTTCGTGGCTGCTCAGCTCTTTGAGTATTGCCTCCTGAGGTCCCTGTTCGGTCGCCACCTGCCGGGGACCCGCCCCAACTGATCCAGGGTATTCGAAGGAGAGATGGCCTAGGCGACTATTTATATGCTAATCAGAGATGTCAAGAATAAGAGTATGAGGAGAGCTCAGTAGGAAAATTCGGTGGAGAAAAGAGGCTGAGTAGCTTGGTTTACGCGGAAGACCAATCAAACTTCAAGACAAGAAGTTTGCACCACTTACGTAGGGCGCAGGCGCCCTCTCGAATAGCGAAAGGTGCCTCACCCTAGACACCTTCTCGAGTGGGTCTTAGCAGCCCAGGCATAATTAGTAAGCGTGGTGGGTTCCGCGCTCCAGATGGAGACTCAGCTGGAAGGTAAAGGGAAGAATGACAAGGAACTCTATGAATTGGAGCTGTAAGTTAACTCTTTGACAGAGAGAGCGAGATGGTGGTGGGGGACAGCCCCCAGTGAAATCAGAGGTGAGAGCACAAAGCAATACAGTAGGCAGACTCCGGTTTTTTTGGGGGGTAGATGCTCGAGAATATCCGGGTGGACTGCTGAGGCTGGATCCCGCATTTGCATATACCGAGCCTCCTTCCTCATGACCTTTGTCCAGAGTGGAATGCCTCCCCGGCTCCCGGCACATGATCAGTGCATGCTCAGTCACGATATCAGTGCCTGCTCAGCCACGTGATCACTGACGGCACAGTCACGTGATCAGCGCCTCTCAGTCACGTGATCACCGTATGATAAACACGTGATCAGTGAACGACCAGCCACGTGATCACTGCATGCGCATTCAGGTGGTCAGTTCCTGATCAGCCACCTGATCAGTGCGTGCACAGTCTCCTGATCAGCGCCTGTCAGTCACTGATCACTGCCTGATAAACACGTGATCAGTGCCCGAACAGCCACGTCATCAGTGCAAGGGCAGTCACGTGATCAGTGCATGATAGCCACGTGATCAGTGCGTGCACAGTCCCATGATCAGCGCCTGTCAGTCACTGATCATTGCCTGATAAACACGTGATCAGTGCATGATGAGCCATGTGATCAGTGCCCGATCAGCCACGTCATCAGTGCATGCGCAGTCACGTCATCAGTGCATGATAGCCACGTGATCAGTGCATGCTCAGTCACGTGATCTGGACTTGATCAGCCACGTGATCAGTGCCTGCAGAGTCACGTGATCAGGGCCTGCTGAGCTGCGTGATTCCTGCCGGCTCATCTGCATGACAATTGCCATCTGAGCTGCGTGATTCCTGTCGGCTCATCTGCTTGACAATTGCCAGCTGAGCTGCGTGATTCTTGCCTGGTCACGTGCTTGATTATTGCCAGTTGAGCAGCATGATTCGTCACTGCTGAGCTCCATGCTTATTGCCTTCTGATTGCGTGGTTCGTGTCTGCTCAGCTCTTTGAGTATCGCCTCCTGAGGTCCCTGTTCGGTCGCCACCTGCCGGGGACCAGCCCCAACTGATCCAGGGTATTCGAAGGAGAGATGACCTAGGCCACTATTTATATGCTAATCAGAGATGTCAAGAATAATAGTATGAGGAGAGCTCAGTAGGAAAATTCGGTGGAGAAAAGAGGCTGAGTAGCTTGGTTTACGCGGAAGACCAATCAAACTTCAAGACAAGAAGTTTGCACCACTTACGTAGGCCGCAGGCGCCCTCTCGAATAGCGAAAGGTGCCTCACCCTAGACACCTTCTCGAGTGGGGCTTAGCAGCCCAGGCATAGTTAGTAAGCGTGGTGGGTTCCGCGCTCCAGATGGAGACTCAGCTGGATGGTAAAGGGAAGAATGACAAGGAACTTTATGAATTGGAGCTGTAAGTTAACTCTTTGACAGAGAGAGCGAGATGGTGGTGGGGGACAGCCCCCAGTGAAATCAGAGGTGAGAGCACAAAGCAATACAGTAGGCAGACTCCGGTTTTTTTGGGGGGGAGATGCTCGAGAATATCCGGGTGGACTCCTGAGGCTCGATCCCGCATTTGCGTATGCCGAGCCTCCTTCCTCATGACCTTTGTCCGGAGTGGAATGCCTCCCCGGCTCCCGGCACATGATCAGTGCATGCTCAGTCACAATATCAGTGCCTGCTCAGCCACGTGATCACTGACGGCACAGTCACGTGATCAGCGCCTCTCAGTCACGTGATCACCGTATGATAAACACGTGATCAGTGAACGACCAGCCACGTGATCACTGCATGCGAGGTCAGGTGGTCAGTTCCTGATCAGCCATCTGATCAGTGCGTGCACAGTCCCCTGATCAGCGCCTGTCAGTCACTGATCACTGCCTGATAAACACGTGATCAGTGCCCGAACAGCCACGTCATCAGTGCATGCGCAGTCACGTGATCAGTGCATGATAGCCACGTGATCAGTGCGTGCACAGTCCCATGATCAGGGCCTGTCAGTCACTGATCATTGCCTGATAAACACGTGATCAGTGCATGATGAGCCATGTGATCAGTGCCTGATCAGACACGTCATCAGTGCATGCTAGCCACGTGATCAGTGCATGCTCAGTCACGTGATCTGGACTTGATCAGCCATGTGATCAGTGCCTGCAGAGTCACGTGATCAGGGCCTGCTGAGCTGCGTGATTCCTGCCGGCTCATCTGCGTGACAATTGCCATCTGAGCTGCGTGATTCCTGTCGGCTCATCTGCTTGACAATTGCCAGCTGAGCTGCGTGATTCCTGCCTGGGCTCCTGCTTGATTATGCCAGTTGAGCAGCATGATTCGTCACTGCTGAGCTCCATGCTTATTGCCTGCTGATTTCGTGGTTCATGTCTGCTCAGCTCTTTGAGTATTGCCTCCTGAGGTCCCTGTTCGGTCGCCAACTGCTGGGGACCCGCCCCAACTGATCCAGGGTATTCGAAGGAGAGATGGCCTAGGCGACTATTTATATGCTAATCAGAGATGTCAAGAATAAGAGTATGAGGAGAGCTCAGTAGGAAAATTCGGTGGAGAAAAGAGGCTGAGTAGCTTGGTTTACGCGGAAGACCAATCAAACTTCAAGACAAGAAATTTGCACCACTTACGTAGGCCGCAGGCGCCTCTCGAATAGCGAAAGGTGCCTCACCCTAGACACCTTCTCGAGTGGGTCTTAGCAGCCCAGGCATAATTAGTAAGCGTGGTGGGTTCCGCGCTCCAGATGGAGACTCAGCTGGAAGGTAAAGGGAAGAATGATAAGGAACTTTATGAATTGGAGGTGTAAGTTAACTCTTTGACAGAGAGAGCGAGATGGTGGTGGGGGACAGCCCCCAGTGAAATCAGAGGTGAGAGCACAAAGCAATACAGTAGGCAGACTCTGGTTTTTTTGGGGGGGAGATGCTCGAGAATATCCGGGTGGACTCCTGAGGCTCGATCCCGCATTTGCGTATGCCGAGCCTCCTTCCTCATGACCTTTGTCCAGAGTGGAATGCCTCCCCGGCTCCCGGCACATGATCAGTGTATGCTCAGTCACGATATCAGTGCCTGCTCAGCCACGTGATCACTGAGGGCACAGTCACGTGATCAGCGCCTCTCAGTCACGTGATCACCGGATGATAAACACGTGATCAGTGAACGACCAGCCACGTGATCACTGCATGCGCGGTCAGGTGGTCAGTTCCTGATCAGCCACCTGATCAGTGCGTGCACAGTCCCCTGATCAGCGCCTGTCAGTCACTGATCACTGCCTGATAAACACGTGATCAGTGCCCGAACTGCCACATCATCAGTGCATGCGCAGTCACGTGATCAGTGCATGATAGCCACGTGATCAGTGCGTGCACAGTCCCATGATCAGTGCCTGTCAGTCACTGATCATTGCCTGATAAACACGTGATCAGTGCATGATCAGCCACGTAATCAGTGCATGATCTGTCACATGATTAGTGTATGATCATCCACGTGATCAGTGCATGGGCAGTCATGTGATCAGTGCATGATTGGACGTGATCAGTGCATTTTCAGTCTCGTGGTCAGTGCATGATAGCCACGTGATCAGTGCATGATCAGTCACCTGATGGGTGTATGATCATTCTCGTGACCGGTACATGGTAGCTATATGATCAGTGTATGACCAGCCATGTGATAAGTGCATGATAGCCACGTGATCAGTGCATGATCAGCCACGTGATCAGTGCATGATCAGTCACGTGTTCAGTGCATGATCAGCCACATGATCAGTGCATGATCAACTACGTCATCAGTGCATGATCAATCACGTGACCAGTACATGGTAGCTGCATGATCAGTGTATGACCAGCCAAGTGATCAGTGCATGATAGCCACGTAATCAGTGCATGATCAGTCACGTGATCAGTGCATGATCAGTCACGTGATCAGTGCATGATCAATTACATCATCAGTGCATGATCAGTCACGTGACCAGTATATGGTAGCTGCGTGATCATTGCATGATCAGCCAAGTTAGCAGTGCATGATAGCCACGTGATCAGTGCATGATCAGTCACGTGATCAGTGCATGATTATTCACGTGTTAAGTGCATGATCAGCCACGTGAGGAGAGCATGATAGCCACGTGGTCAGTGCATGATCAGTCACGTGATCAGTACATGATCAGCCACGTGATCAGTGCATGATCAATTACGTGATCAGTGCATGATCAGTCACGTGACCAGTACATGGTAGCTACGTGATCATTGCATGATCAGCCACGTGATCAGTGCATGAGTGCCACGTGATCAGTGCATGATATGTCACGTGAGAGGTGTGTGATCAGCCACGTGAACAGTGCATGTTCAGCCACGATTTCAGTGCATGATAGCCACGTGATCAGTGCATGATCAGTTACGTGAGCTGTGTATGATCCGCCACGTGATCAGTGCATGGTCAGACACGTGAACAGTGTATGATCAGCCACGTGATCAGTGCATGATATCCAAGTGATCAGTGCATGATCAATCACGTGATCAGTGTATGATCAGCCACGTGAACAGTGCATGCTCAGTCACGTGATCAGGGCCTGCTGAGCTGCATGATTACTGTCTGCTCATCTGCTTGACAATTGCCAGCTGAGCTGCACGATTCCTGCCTGTCATCTGCTTGACAATTGCCAGCTGTGCTGCGTAATTCCTGCCTGCTCAGCTGCTTGATTATTGCCAGCTGAGCAGCATGATTCCTCACAGCTGAGTTCCATGATTATTGCCTGCTGACTGTTTGATTCGTGCCTACTCAGCTCTTTGTTTATTGCCTCCAGAGGCACATGATCAGTGTATGATAGCAAACATGATCAGCGCATGATCAGTCACATGATCAGCGCCATTAAGTCACGTGATCACTACATGATAGTCATGTGATCAGTCTATGCTCAGTCACGGTATCAGTGCATGATCAGCCACGTGATCAATGCATGATCTGTCACATGATTAGTGTATGATCATCCACGTGATCAGTGCATGGGCAGTCATGTGATCAGTGCATGATATAGACGTGATCAGTCATGATCAGTCACCTGATGGGTGTATGATCATTCACGTGACCTGTACATGGTAGCTACATGATCATTGCATGATCAGCCACGTGAGTAGTGAATGATAGCCACGTGATCACTGCATGATCAGTCACGTGATCAGTGCAAGATCAGTCATGTGACCAGTACATGGTAGCTAAGTGATCATGGCATGATCAGCCACGTGATCAGTGCATGAGCAGTCACGTGATCAGTGCATGAGCAGCCACGTGAGCAGTGCATGATAGCCACGTGATCAGTGCATGATCAGTCACGTGATCAGTGCATGATCGGTCACGTGATCAGTGCAAGATCAACCACGTTATCAGAGCATGATCAATTACGTGATCAGTGCATGATCAGTCACGTGACCAGTACATGGTAGCTACGTGATCATTGCATGATCAGCCACGTGATCAGTGCATGATAGCCACGTGATCAGTGCATGATCAGTCATGTGATACGTGTGTGATCAGGCACGTGATCAGTGCATGATATCCACGTGATCAGTGCAGGGTAGCCACGTGATCACTTCATGATTAGTCACGTGATCTGTACATGGTCAGTCACGTAATAAGTGTGTGATCAGCCACGTGATCAATGCATGATATCAGTGCATTATAGCCACGTGATCGGTGCATGATCAGTCACGTGTTACGTGTATGATCAGCCACGTGATCAGTGCATGATATCCGCGTGATCAGTGCTTGATAGCCACGGGATCAGTGCATGTGGGCCCCGTGATTAGTGCATGATCAGTCACGTGATACATATGTGATCAGCCACCTGATCAGTGCATGATGAGCCACGTGATCAGTGCAGGATCAATTACGTGATCAGTGCATGATCAGTCACGTGACCAGTACATGGTTGCTACGTGATCATTGCATGACGAGCCACGTGAGCAGAGCATGATAGCCACGTGATGTGTGCAGGATCAGTTAGGTGAGCAGAGTATGATCAGCCACGTGAGCAGTGCATGATAGCCACGTGATCAGTGCATGATCAGTCACGTGACTAGTACATGGTAGCTACGTGATCATTGCATGATCAGCCACGTGATCAGTGCATGATAGCCACGTGATCAGTGCATGATAGCCACGTGATCAGTGCATGATCAGTCACGTGATACGTGTGTGATCAGCCACGTGATCAGTGCATGATCAATTACTTTACCATTGCATGATCAGTCACGTGACCAGTACAAGTTGGCTACGTGATCATTGCATGATCAGCCACGTGAGCACTGCATGATAAACACGTGATCAGTGCATGATCAGCTACATGAGCATTGTATGGGCAGCCACGTGATCAGTGCATGATCAGACACGTGAACAGTGTATGATCATCCACGTGTTCAGTGCATGGGCAGTCATGTGTTCAGTGCATGATATAGACATGATGAGTGCATGATCAGTCTCGTGATCAGTGTATGATCAGCCAAGTAATCAGTGCATGATAGCCAACTGTTCAGTGGATGATCAGTCACGTGATCAGTACATGATCAGTCTCGTGACCAGTGTATGATCAGCCACGGGATCAGTGCATGATCAGCCACATGATCAGTGCATGATCAATTACGTGATCAGTGCATGATCAGTCACGTGACCAGTACATGGTAGCTAGGTGATCATTGCATGATCAGCCACGTGAGCCATGCATGAGAGCCACGAGATCAGTGCATGATCAGTCACGTGACCAGTACATGGTAGCTAGGTGATCATTGCATGATCAGCCACGTGAGCCATGCATGATAGCCACATGATCAGTGCATGATCAATTACGTGATCAGTGCATGATCAGTCACGTGACCAGTACATGGTAGCTAGGTGATCATTGCATGATCAGCCACGTGAGCAGTGCATGATAGCCACGTGATCAGTGCATGATCAGTTTCGGGAGCAGAGTATGATCAGCCACTTGATCAGTGCATGATCGCCACGTGATCACTGCATGATCTGTCACATGATCAGTGTATGATCATCCACGTGATCAGTGCATGGGCACTCATGTGATCAGTGCATGATATAGACGTGATCAGTGCATGATCAGTCTCCTGATCAGTGCATGATATCCACGTGATCAGTGCATGATCAGTCACCTGATGGGTGTATGGTCAGTCACGTGACCGGTACATGGTAGCTACATGATCATTGCATGATCAGCCACGTGAGTAATGCATGATAGCCAATTGATCAGTGCATGATCAGTCACGTGATCAGTGCATGATCAGTCATGTGACCAGTACATGGTAGCTGCGTGAACATTACATGATCAGCCACGTGAGCAGTGCATGATAGCCACGAGATCAGTGCATGATCAGCCACGTGATCAAGGCTTGATCAGTCACGTGATCAGTGCATGATCAGCCACGTGATCAGTGCATGACCAGGCAGGTGATCAGTGTATGACCAGCCAAGTGATCAGTGCATGATAGCCACGTGATCAGTGCATGATCAGTCACGTGATCAGTTCACGATCAGTCACGTGATCAGTGTATGATCAGCCACGTGACCAGTACATGGTAGCTACGTTATCATTGCATGATCAGCCACGTGAGCAGTGCATGATAGCCACGTGATCAGTGCATGATCAGTTTCGGGAGCAGAGTATGATCAGCCACTTGATCAGTGCATGATAGCCACGTGATCACTGCATGATCTGTCACATGATCAGTGTATGATCATCCACGTGATCAGTGCATGGGCAGTCATGTGATCAGTGCATGATATAGACGTGATCAGTGCATGATCAGTCTCGTGATCAGTGTATGATCAACCACGAGATCAGTGCACGATAGCCCGTTAATGAGTGCTTTAGCCAGATGATCAGTGCATTATCAGTCACGTGATCAGTGTATGATCAGCCAAGTAATCAGTGCATGATAGCCAACTGTTCAGTGGATGATCAGTCACGTGATCAGTGCATGGTCAGTCACGTGATCATTGCATGATCAGTCAGGTCATAGGTCTGTGATCAGCCACGTGATCAGTGCAGGAGAGCCACGTGATCAATTCATGATTAGTCACGTGATCTGTACATGATCAGTCATTTGACTAGTACATCGTAGCTGCGTGATGATTGCATGATCAGCCACGTGAGCAGTGCATGATAGCCACGTGTTCAGTGCATGATCAGTCACGTGATCAGTGTATGATCATCCACGTGATCAGTGCATAATGAGCAACGTGATCAGTGCGTGATGAGCCATGTGATCAGTGCGTGATGAGCCACGTGATCAGTGCAGGATCAATTATGTGATCAGTGCATCATCAGTCACGTGACCAGCACATGGTAGCAACGTGATCATTGCATGATCAGCCACGTGATCAGTGCATGATAGTCACGTGATCAGTGCATGATCAGTCTCGTGATACGTGTGTGATCAGCCACGTGATCAGTGCATGATGCAGTGCATGATAACCACGTGATCAGTGCATGAGAGCCACGTGATCAGTGCATGATCAGTCACGTGATACATGTGTGATCAGCCACGTGATCAGTGCATGAAGAGACACGTGATCAGTGCAGGATCAATTACTTGATCAGTGCATGATCAGTCACGTGACCAGTACATGGATGCTACGTGATCGTTGCATGATCAGCCACGTGAGCAGACCATGATAGCCACGTGATCAGTGCGTGCACAGTCCCATGATCAGCGCCTGTCAGTCACTGATCATTGCCTGATAAACACGTGATCAGTGCATGATGAGCCATGTGATCAGTGCCTGAACAGCCACGTCATCAGTGCATGCGCAGTCACGTCATCAGTGCATGATAGCCACGTGATCAGTGCATGCTCAGTCACGTGATCTGGACTTGATCAGCCACGTGATCAGTGCCTGCAGAGTCACGTGATCAGGGCCTGCTGAGCTGCGTGATTCCTGCCGGCTCATCTGCATGACAATTGCCATCTGAGCTGCGTGATTCCTGTCGGCTCATCTGCTTGACAATTGCCAGCTGAGCTGCGTGATTCCTGCCTGGTCACGTGCTTGATTATTGCCAGTTGAGCAGCATGATTCATCACTGCTGAGCTCCATGCTTATTGCCTGCTGATTGCGTGGTTCGTGTCTGCTCAGCTCTTTGAGTATTGCCTCCTGAGGTCCCTGTTCGGTCGCCACCTGCCGGGGACCAGCCCCAACTGATCCAGGGTATTCGAAGGAGAGATGGCCTAGGCCACTATTTATATGCTAATCAGAGATGTCAAGAATAATAGTATGAGGAGAGCTCAGTAGGAAAATTCGGTGGAGAAAAGAGACTGAGTAGCTTGGTTTACGCGGAAGACCAATCAAACTTCAAGACAAGAAGTTTGCACCACTTACGTAGGCCGCAGGCGCCCTCTCGAATAGCGAAAGGTGCCTCACCCTAGACACCTTCTCGAGTGGGGCTTAGCAGCCCAGGCATAATTAGTAAGCGTGGTGGGTTCCGCGCTCCACATGGAGACTCAGCTGGAAGGTAAAGGGAAGAATGACAAGGAACTTTATGAATTGGAGGTGTAAGTTAACTCTTTGACAGAGAGAGCGAGATGGTGGTGGGGGACAGCCCCCAGTGAAATCAGAGGTGAGAGCACAAAGCAGTACAGTAGGCAGACTCCGGTTTTTTTGGGGGTGAGATGCTCGAGAATATCCGGGTGGACTCCTGAGGCTCGATCCCGCATTTGCGTATGCCGAGCCTCCTTCCTCATGACCTTTGTCCAGAGTGGAATGCCTCCCCGGCTCCCGGCACATGATCAGTGCATGCTCAGTCACGATATCAGTGCCTGCTCAGCCACGTGATCACTGACGGCACAGTCACGTGATCAGCGCCTCTCAGTCACGTGATCACCGTATGATAAACACGTGATCAGTGAACGACCAGCCACGTGATCACTGCATGCGCGGTCAGGTGGTCAGTTCCTGATCAGCCACCTGATCAGTGCGTGCACATTCCCCTGATCAGCGCCTGTCAGTCACTGATCACTGCCTGATAAACACGTGATCAGTGCCCGAACAGCCACGTCATCAGTGCATGCGCAGTCACGTGATCAGTGCATGATAGCCACGTGATCAGTGCGTGCACAGTCCCATGATCAGCGCCTGTCAGTCACTGATCATTGCCTGATAAACACGTGATCAGTGCATGATGAGCCATGTGATCAGTGCCTGATCAGCCACATCATCAGTGCATGCACAGTCACGTCATCAGTGCATGATAGCCACGTGATCAGTGCATGCTCATTCACGTGATCCGGACTTGATCAGCCACGTGATCAGTGCCTGCAGAGTCACGTGATCAGGGCCTGCTGATCTGCGTGATTCCTGCCGGCTCATCTGCATGACAATTGCCATCTGAGCTGCGTGATTCCTGTCGGCTCATCTGCTTGACAATTGCCAGCTGAGCTGCGTGATTCCCGCCTGGTCACGTGCTTGATTATTGCCAGTTGAGCAGCATGGTTCGTCACTGCTGAGTTCCATGTTTATTGCCTGCTGATTGCGTGGTTCGTGTCTGCTCAGCAGTTTGAGTATTGCCTCCTGAGGTCCCTGTTCGGTCGCCACCTGCCGGGGACCAGCCCCAACTGATCCAGGGTATTCGAAGGAGAGATGGCCTAGGCGACTATTTATATGCTAATCAGAGATGTCAAGAATAATAGTATGAGGAGAGCTCAGTAGGAAAATTCGGTGGAGAAAAGAGACTGAGCAGCTTGGTTTACGCGGAAGACCAATCAAACTTCAAGACAAGAAGTTTCCACCACTTACGTAGCCCGCAGGCACCCTCTCGAATAGCGAAAGGTGCCTCACCCTAGACACCTTCTCGAGTGGGGCTTAGCAGCCCAGGCATAATTAGTAAGCGTGGTGGGTTCCGCGCTCCAGATGGAGACTCAGCTGGAAGGTAAAGGGAAGAATGACAAGGAACTCTATGAATTGGAGCTGTAAGTTAACTCTTTGACAGAGAGAGCGAGATGGTGGTGGGGGACAGCCCCCAGTGAAATCAGAGGTGAGAGCACAAAGCAATACAGTAGGCAGACTCCGGTTTTTTTGGGGGGGAGATGCTCGAGAATATCCGGGTGGACTCCTGAGGCTCGATCCCGCATTTGCGTATGCCAAGCCTCCTTCCTCATGACCTTTGTCCAGAGTGGAATGCCTCCCCGGCTCCCGGCACATGATCAGTGCATGCTCAGTCACGATATCAGTGCCTGCTCAGCCACGTGATCACTGACGGCACAGTCACGTGATCAGCGCCTCTCAGTCACGTGATCACCGTAGGATAAACACGTGATCAGTGAACGACCAGCCACGTGATCACTGCATGCGCGGTCAGGTGGTCAGTTCCTGATCAGCCACCTGATCAGTGCGTGCACAGTCCCCTGCTCAGCGCCTGTCAGTCACTGATCACTGCCTGATAAACACGTGATCAGTGCCCGAACAGCCACGTCATCAGTGCATGCGCAGTCACGTGATCAGTGCATGATAGCCACGTGATCAGTGCGTGCACAGTCCCATGATCAGCGCCTGTCAGTCACTGATCATTGCCTGATAAACACGTGATCAGTGCATGATGAGCCATGTGATCAGTGCCTGATCAGGCACGTCATCAGTGCGTGCGCAGTCACGTCATCAGTGCATGATAGCCACGTGATCAGTGCATGCTCAGTCACGTGATCTGGACTTGATCAGCCACGTGATCAGTGCCTGCAGAGTCACGTGATCAGGGCCTGCTGAGCTGCGTGATTCCTGCCGGCTCATCTGCATGACAATTGCCATCTGAGCTGCGTGATTCCTGTCGGCTCATCTGCTTGACAATGGCCAGTTGAGCTGCGTGATTCCTGCCTGGTCACGTGCTTGATTATTGCCAGTTGAGCAGCATGATTCGTCACTGCTGAGCTCCATGCTTATTGCCTGCTGATTGCGTGGTTCGTGTCTGCTCAGCTCTTTGAGTATTGCCTCCTGAGGTCCCTGTTCGGTCGCCACCTGCCGGGGACCAGCCCCAACTGATCCAGGGTATTCGAAGGAGAGATGGCCTTGGCGACTATTTATATGCTAATCAGAGATATCAAGAATAATAATATGAGGAGAGCTCAGTAGGAAAATTCGGTGGAGAAAAGAGACTGAGCAGCTTGGTTTACGCGGAAGACCAATCAAACTTCAAGACAAGAAGTTTGCACCACTTACGTTGGCCGCAGGCACCCTCTCGAATAGCGAAAGGTGCCTCACCCTAGACACCTTTTCGAGTGGGTCTTAGCAGCCCAGGCATAATTAGTAAGCGTGGTGGGTTCCGCGCTCCAGATGGAGACTCAGCTGGAAGTTAAAGGGAAGAATGACAAGGAACTTTATGAATTGGAGCTGTAAGTTAACTCTTTGACAGAGAGAGCGAGATGGTGGTGGGGGACAGCCCCCAGTGAAATCAGAGGTGAGAGCACAAAGCAATACAGTAGGCAGACTCTGGATTTTTTGGGGGGGAGATGCTCGAGAATATCCGGGTGGACTCCTGAGGCTCGATCCCGCATTTGCGTATGCTGAGCCTCCTTCCTCATGACCTTTGTCCAGAGTGGAATGCCTCCCCGGCTCCCGGCACATGATCAGTGCATGCTCAGTCACGATATCAGTGCCTGCTCAGCCACGTGATCACTGACGGCACAGTCACGTGATCAGCGCCTCTCAGTCACGTGATCACCGGATGATAAACACGTGATCAGTGAACGACCAGCCACGTGATCACTGCATGCCCAGTCAGGAAATCAGTTCCTGATCAGCCACCTGATCAGTGCGTGCACAGTCCCCTGATCAGCGCCTGTCTGTCACTGATCACTGCCTGATAAACACGTGATCAGTGCCCGAACAGCCACGTCATCAGTGCATGCACAGTCACCTGATCAGTGCATGATAGCCACGTGATCAGTGCGTGCACATTCCCATGATCAGCGCCTGTCAGTCACTGATCACTGCCTGATAAACACGTGATCAGTGCCCGAACAGCCACGTCATCAGTGCATGCGAAATCACATCATGATTGCATGATAGCCACGTGATCAGTGCATGCACAGTCCCATGATCAGCGCCTGTCAGTCACTGATCATTGCCTGATAAACACGTGATCAGTGCATGATGAGCCATGTGATCAGTGCCTGATCAGCCACGTCATCAGTGCATGTGCAGTCACGTCATCAGTGCATGATAGCCACGTGATCAGTGCATGCTCAGTCACGTGATCTGGACTTGATCAGCCACGTGATCAGTGCCTGCAGAGTCACGTGATCAGGGCCTGCTGAGCTGCGTGATTCCTGCCGGCTCATCTGCATGAAAATTGCCAGCTGAGCTGCGTGATTCCTGTCGGCTCATCTGCTTGACAATTGCCAGCTGAGCTGCGTGATTCCTGCCTGGTCACGTGCTTGATTATTGCCAGTTGAGCAGCATGATTCGTCACTGCTGAGCTCCATGCTTATTGCCTGCTGATTGCCTGGTTCGTGTCTGCTCAGCTCTTTGAGTATTGCCTCCTGGGGTCCCTGTTCGGTCGCCACCTGCTGGGGACCAGCCCCAACTGATCCAGGGTATTCGAAGGAGAGATGGCCTTGGCGACTATTTATATGCTAATCAGAGATGTCAAGAAGAATAGTATGAGGAGACCTCAGTAGGAAAATTCGGTGGAGAAAAGAGACTGAGTATCTTGGTTTACGTGGAAGACAAATCAAACTTCAAGACAAGAAGTTTGCACCACTTACGTAGGCCGCAGGCGCCCTCTTGAATAGCGAAAGGTGCCTCATCCTAGACACCATCTCGAGTGGGTCTTAGCAGCCCAGGCATAATTAGTAAGCGTGGTGGGTTCCGCGCTCCAGATGGAGACTCAGCTGGAAGTTAAAGGGAAGAATGACAAGGAACTTTATGATTTGGAGCTGTAAGTTAACACTTTGACAGAGAGAGCGAGATGGTGGTGGGGGACAGCCCCCAGTGAAATCAGAGGTGAGAGCACAAAGCAATACAGTAGGCACACTCTGGTCTTTTTTGGGGGGAGATGCTCTAGAATATCCGGGTGGACTCCTGAGGCTCGATCCCGCATTTGCGTATGCCGAGCCTCCTTCCTCATGACCTTTGTCCAGAGTGGAATGCCTCCCCGGCTCCCGGCACATGATCAGTGCATGCTCAGTCACGATATCAGTGCCTGCTCAGCCACGTGATCACTGACGGCACAGTCACGTGATCAGCGCCTCTCAGTCACGTGATCACCGTATGATAAACACGTGATCAGTGAACGACCAGCCACGTGATCACTGCATGCGCGGTCAGGTGGTCAGTTCCTGATCAGCCACCTGATCAGTGCGTGCACACTCCCCTGATCAGCGCCTGTCAGTCACTGATCACTGCCTGATAAACACGTGATCAGTGCCCGAACAGCC
Source organism: Bos javanicus (assembly GCF_032452875.1). Taxonomy (NCBI): domain Eukaryota; kingdom Metazoa; phylum Chordata; class Mammalia; order Artiodactyla; family Bovidae; genus Bos; species Bos javanicus. The sequence goes on from NW_026893730.1 coordinate 43,068, forward strand.
ACGTCATCAGTGCATGCGCAGTCACGTGATCAGTGCATGATAGCCACGTGATCAGTGCATGCACAGTCCCATGATCAGCGCCTGTCAGTCACTGATCATTGCCTGATAAACACGTGATTAGTGCATGATGAGCCATGTGATCAGTGCCTGATCAGCCACGTCATCAGTGCATGCGCAGTCACGTCATCAGTGTATGATAGCCACGTGATCAGTGCATGCTCAGTCACGTGATCTGGACTTGATCAGCCACGTGATCAGAGCCTGCAGAGTCACCTGATCAGGGCGTGCTGAGCTGCGTGATTCCTGCCAGCTCATCTGCATGACAATGGCCATCTGAGCTGCGTGATTCCTGTCGGCTCATCTGCTTGAAAATTGCCAGCTGAGCTGCGTGATTCCTGCCTGGTCACGTGCTTGATTATTGCCAGTTGAGCAGCATGATTCGTCACTGCTGAGCTCCATGCTTATTGCCTGCTGATTGCGTGGTTCGTGTCTGCTCAGCTCTTTGAGTATTGCCTCCTGGCGTCCCTGTTCGGTCGCCACCTGCCGGGGACCAGCCCCAACTGATCCAGGGTATTCGAAGGAGAGATGGCCTTGGCGACTATTTATATGCTAATCAGAGATGTCAAGAATAATAGTATGAGGAGAGCTCAGTAGGAAAATTCGGTGGAGAAAAGAGACGGAGTAGCTTGGTTTACGCGGAAGACCAATCAAACTTCAAGACAAGAAGTTTGCACCACTTACATAGGCCGCAGGCGCCCTCTCGAATAGCGAAAGGTGCCTCATCCTAGACACCTTCTCGAGTGGGTCTTAGCAGCCCAGGCATAATTAGTAAGCGTGGTGGGTTCCGCGCTCCAGATGGAGACTCAGCTGGAAGTTAAAGGGAAGAGTGACAAGGAACTTTATGAATTGGAGCTGTAAGTTAACTCTTTGACAGAGAGAGCGAGATGGTGGTGGGGGACAGCCCCCAGTGAAATCAGAGGTGAGAGCACAAAGCAATACAGTAGGCAGACTCTGGTCTTTTTTGGGGGGAGATGCTCTAGAATATCCGGGTGGACTCCTGAGGCTCGATCCCGCATTTGCGTATGCCGAGCCTCCTTCCTCATGACCTTTGTCCAGAGTGGAATGCCTCCCCGGCTCCCGGCACATGATCAGTGCATGCTCAGTCACGATATCAGTGCCTGCTCAGCCACGTGATCACTGACGGCACAGTCACGTGATCAGCGCCTCTCAGTCACGTGATCACCGGATGATAAACACGTGATCAGTGAACGACCAGACACGTGATCACTGCATTCGCAGTCAGGTGGTCAGTTCCTGATCAGCCACCTGATCAGTGCGTGCACAGTCCCCTGATCAGCGCCTGTCAGTCACTGATCATTGCCTGATAAACACGTGATCAGTGCATGATGAGCCATGTGATCAGTGCCTGATCAGCCACGTCATCAGTGCATGCGCAGTCACGTCATCAGTGTATGATAGACACGTGATCAGTGCATGCTCAGTCACGTATTCTGGACTTGATCAGCCACGTGATCAGTGCATGATATCCAACTGATCAGTGAATGATCAATCACGTGATCAGTGTATGATCAGCCACGTGAGCAGTGCATGCTCAGTCAGGTGATCAGGGCCTGCTGAGCTGCGTGATTACTGTCTGCTCATCTGCTTGAAAATTGCCAGTTGAGCTGCACGATTCCTGCCTGTCATCTGCTTGACAATTGCCAGCTATGCTGCTTAATTCCTGCCTGCTCAGCTGCTTGATTATTGCCACCTGAGCAGCATGATTCCTCACAGCTGAGTTCCATGATTATTGCCTGCTGACTGTTTGATTCGTGCCTACTCAGCTCTTTGTTTATTGCCTCCAGAGGCACATGATCAGTGTATGATAGCAAACATGATCAGCGCATGATCAGTCACATGATCAGCGCCATTAAGTCACGTGATCACTACATGATAGTCATGTGATCAGTCCATGCTCAGTCACGGTATCAGTGCATGATCAGCCACGTGATCAGTGCATGATCTGTCACATGATTAGTGTATGATCATCCACGTGATCAGTGCATGGGCAGTCATGTGATCAGTGCATGATATAGACGTGATCAGTGCATGATCAGTCGTGGTCAGTGCTTGATAGCCACGTGATCAGTGCATGATCATTCACCTGATGGGTGTATGATCATTCACGTGACCTGTACATCGTAGCTGCGTGACCATTGCATGATCAGCCACGTGAACAGTGCATGATAGCCACGTGATCATTGCATGATCAGACACGAGATCAGTCCATGATCAGTCACGTGATCAGTGCATGATCAGCCACGTGATCAGTGCATGACCCGGCACGTGATCAGTGTATGTCCAACCAAGTGATCAGTGCATGATCAGTCACGTGATCAGTGTATGATCAGCCAGGTGGTCAGTGCATGATCAGCCACATGATCAGTGCATGATCAATTACGTGATCAGTGCATGATCAGTCACGTGACCAGTACATGGTAGCTACGTGATCATTGCCTGATCAGCCACGTGAGCAGTGCATGATAGCCACGTGATCAGTGCATGATCAGACATGTGATCAGTGCATGATCAGTCACGTGATCAGTGCATGGTCAGTCACGTGATCAGTGCATGTTCATCCACGTGATCAGTGCATGTGAGTCATGTAGTCAATGCATGATAGCGCCGTGATCAGTGCACGATCAGTCCCGTGATGAGTGTATGATCAGCCAAGTGATCAGTGCAAGATAGCTACGTGATCAGTGCATGATCAGTCACATGATCAGTGCATGATCAGTCACGTGATCAGGGCCTGCTGAGCTGCGTGATTACTGTCTGCTCAAATGCTTGACAATTTCCAGCTGAGCTGCACGATTCCTGCCTGTCATCTCCTTGACAATTACCACCTGTGCTGCGTAATTCCTGCCTGCTCATCTACTTGATTATTGCCAGCTGAGCAGCATGATTTCTCAGAAGTTAGTTCCATGATTATAGCCTGCTGACTGATTCCTGCCTACTCAGCTCTATGTTCTTTGCCTCCAGAGGCACATGATCAGGGTGTGACACCAAACATGATCAGCACATGATCAGTCACATAATCAATGCATGATAAGCCAGGTGATCAGTGCATGATCAATTACGTGATCAGTGCATGATCAGTCATGTGACCAGTACATGGTAGCTGCGTGATCACTGCATGATCAGCCACGTGAGCAGTGATTGATAGCCACGTGATCAGTGCATGCTCAGTCACGTGATCTGGACTTGATCAGCCACGTGATCAGTGCCTGCAGAGTCACGTGATCAGGGCCTGCTGAGCTGCGTGATTCCTGCCGGCTCATCTGCATGACAATTGCCATCTGAGCTGCGTGATTCCTGTCGGCTCATCTGCTTGACAATTGCCAGCTGAGCTGCGTGATTCCTGCCTGGTCACATGCTTGATTATTGCCAGTTGAGCAGCATGATTCGTCACTGCTGAGCTCCATGCTTATTGCCTGCTGATTGCGTGGTTCGTGTCTGCTCAGCTCTTTGAGTATCGCCTCCTGAGGTCCCTGTTCGGTCGCCACCTGCCGGGGACCAGCCCCAACTGATCCAGGGTATTCGAAGGAGAGATGGCCTAGGCGACTATTTATATGCTAATCAGAGATGTCAAGAAGAATAGTATGAGGAGACCTCAGTAGGAAAATTCGGTGGAGAAAAGAGACTGAGTAGCTTGGTTTACGCGGAAGACCAATCAAACTTCAAGACAAGAAGTTTGCACCACTTACGTAGGCCGCAGGCGCCCCCTCGAATAGCGAAAGGTGCCTCACCCTAGACACCTTCTCGAGTGGGTCTTAGCAGCCCAGGCATAATTAGTAAGCGTGGTGGGTTCCGCGCTCCAGATGGAGACTCAGCTGGAAGTTAAAGGGAAGAATGACAAGGAACTTTATGAATTGGAGCTGTAAGTTAACTCTTTGACAGAGAGAGCGAGATGGTGGTGGGGGACAGCCCCCAGTGAAATCAGAGGTGAGAGCACAGAGCAATACAGTAGGCAGACTCCGGTTTTTTTGGGGGGGAGATGCTCGAGAATATCCGGGTGGACTCCTGAGGCTCGATCCCGCATTTGCGTATGCCGAGCCTCCTTCCTCATGACCTTTGTCCAGAGTGGAATGCCTCCCCGGCTCCCGGCACATGATCAGTGCATGCTCAGTCACGATATCAGTGCCTGCTCAGCCACGTGATCACTGACGGCACAGTCACGTGATCAGCGCCTCTCAGTCACGTGATCACCGTATGATAAACACGTGATCAGTGAACGACCAGCCACGTGATCACTGCATGCGCAGTCAGGTGGTCAGTGCCTGATCAGCCACCTGATCAGTGCGTGCACAGTCCCCGGATCAGCGCCTGTCAGTCACTGATCACTGCCTGATAAACACGTGATCAGTGCCCGAACAGCCACGTCATCAGTGCATGATAGCCACGTGATCAGTACGTGCACAGTCCCATGATCAGCGCCTGTCCGTCACTGATCATTGCCTGATAAACACGTGATCAGTGTATGATGAGCCATGTGATCAGTGCATGATGAGCCATGTGATCAGTGCCTGATCAGCCACGTCATCAGTGCATGATAGCCACGTGATCAGTGCATGCTCAGTCACGTGATCTGTACTTGATCAGCCACGTGATCAGTGCCTGCAGAGTCACGTGATCAGGGCCTGCTGAGCTGCGTGATTCCTGTCGGCTCATCTGCCTGACAATTGCCAGCTGAGCTGCGTGATTCCTGCCTGGTCACGTGCTTGATTATTGCCAGTTGAGCAGCATGATTCGTCACTGCTGAGCTCCATGCTTATTGCCTGCTGATTGCGTGGTTCGTGTCTGCTCAGCTCTTTGAGTATTGCCTTCTGAGGTCCCTGTTCGGTCGCCACCTGCCGGGGACCAGCCCCAACTGATGCAGGGTATTCGAAGTAGAGATGGCCTAGGCGACTATTTATATGCTAATCAGAGATGTCAAGAATAATAGTCTGAGGAGAGCTCAGTAGGAGCATTCGGTGGAGAAAAGAGACTGAGTAGCTTGGTTTACGCGGAAGACCAATCAAACTTCAAGACAAGAAGTTTGCACCACTTACGTAGGCCGCAGGCGCCCTCTCGAATAGCGAAAGGTGCCTCACCGTAGACACCTTCTCGAGTGGGTCTTAGCAGCCCAGGCATAATTAGTAAGTGTGGTGGGTTCCGCGCTCCAGATGGAGACTCAGCTGGAAGTTAAAGGGAAGAATGACAAGGAACTTAATGAATTGGAGCTGTAAGTTAACTCTGTGACAGAGAGAGCGAGATGGTGGTGGGGGACAGCCCCCAGTGATATCAGAGTTGAGAGCACAGAGCAATACAGTAGGCAGACTCCGGTTTTTTTATGGGGGAGATGCTCGAGAATATCCGGGTGGACTCTTGAGGCTCGATCCCGCATTTGCGTATGCCGAGCCTCCTTCCTCATTACCTTTGTCCAGAGTGGAATGCCTCCCCGGCTCCCGGCACATGATCAGTGCATGCTCAGTCACGATATCAGTGCCTGCTCAGCCACGTGATCACTGAAGGCACAGTCACGTGATCAGCGCCTCTCAGTCACGTGATCCCCGGATGATAAACACGTGATCAGTGAACGACCAGCCACGTGATCACTGCATGCGCGGTCAGGTGGTCAGTTCCTGATCAGCCACCAGATCAGTGCGTGCACAGTCCCATGATCAGCGCCTGTCAGTACTGATCACTGCCTGATAAACACGTTATCAGTGCCCCAACAGCCATGTCATCAGTGCATGCGCAGTCACGTGATCAGTGCATGATAGCCACTTGATCAGTGCGTGCACAGTCCCATGATCAGCGCCTGTCAGTCACTGATCATTGCCTGATAAACACGTGATCAGTGCATGATGAGCCATGTGATCAGTGCCCGATCAGCCACGTCATCAGTGCATGCCCAGTCAGGTGGTCAGTTCCTGATCAGCCACCTGATCAGTGCGTGCACAGTCCCCTGATCAGCGCCTGTCTGTCACTGATCACTGCCTGATAAACACGTGATCACTGCCCGAAAAGCCAGGTCATCAGTGCATGCGCAGTCACGTGATCAGTGCATGATAGCCACGTGATCAGTGCGTGCACAGTCCCATGATCAGTGCCTGTCCGTCACAGATCATTGCCTGATAAACACGTGATCAGTGCATGATGAGCCATGTGATCAGTGCCTGATCAGCCACGTCATCAGTGCATGCGCAGTCACGTCATCAGTGCATGATAGCCACGTGATCAGTGCATGCTCAGTCACGTGATGTGTTCTTGATCAGCCACGTGATCAGTGCCTGCAGAGTCACGTGATCAGGGCCTGCTGAGCTGCGTGATTCCTGCCGGCACATCTGCATGACAATTGCCAACTGAGCTGCGTGATTCCTGTCGGCTCATCTGCTTGACAATTGCCAGCTGAGCTGCGTGATTCCTGCCTAGTCACGTGCTTGATTATTGCCAGTTGAGCAGCATTATTCGTCACTGCTGAGCTCCATGCTTATTGCCTGCTGATTGCGTGGTTCGTGTCTGCTCAGCTCTTTGAGTATTGCCTCCTGAGGTCCCTGTTGTGTCGCCACCTGCCGGGGACCAGCCCCAACTGATCCAGGGTATTCGAAGGAGAGATGGCCTAGGCGACTATTTATATGCTAATCAGAGATGTCAAGAATAATAGTATGAGGAGAGCTCAGTAGGAAAATTCGGTGGAGAAAAGAGACTGAGTAGCTTGGTTTACGCGGAAGACCAATCAAACTTCAAGACAAGAAGTTTGCACCAATTACGTAGGCCGCAGGCGCCCTCTCGAATAGCGAAATGTGCCTCACCCTAGACACCTTCTCGAGTGGGTCTTAGCAGCCCAGGCATAATTAGTAAGCGTGGTGGGTTCCGCGCTCCAGATGGAGACCCAGCTGGAAGTTAAAGGGAAGAATGACAAGGAACTTTATGAATTGGAGCTGTAAGTTAACTCTTTGACAGAGAGAGCAAGATGGTGTTGGGGGACAGCCCCCAGTGAAATCAGAGGTGAGAGCACAAAGCAATACAGTAGGCAGGCTCCGGTTTTTTTGGGGGGGAGATGCTCGAGAATATCCGGGTGGACTCCTGAGGCTCGATCCCGCATTTGCGTATGCCGAGCCTCCTTCCTCATGACCGTTGTCCAGAGTGGAATGCCTCCCTGGCTCCCGGCACATGATCAGTGCATGCTCAGTCACGATATCAGTGCCTGCTCAGCCACGTGATCACTGACGGCACAGTCACGTGATCAGCGCCTCTCAGTCACGTGATCACCGTATGATAAACACGTGATCAGTGAACCACCAGCCACGTGATCACTGCATGCGCAGTCAGGTGGTCAGTTCCTGATCAGCCACCTGATCAGTGCGTGCACAGTCCCCTGATCAGCGCCTGTCAGTCACTGATCACTGCCTGATAAACACGTGATCAGTGCCGGAACAGCCACATCATCATGCATACGCAGTCACGTGATCAGTGCATGATAGCCACGTGATCAGTGCGTGCACAGTCCCATGATCAGTGCCTGTCAGTCACTGATCATTGCCTGATAAACACGTGATCAGTGCATGATGAGCCATGTGATCACTGCCCGATCAGCCACGTCATCAGTGCATGATAGCCACGTGATCAGTGCATGCTCAGTCACGTGATCTGGACTTGATCAGCCACGTGATCAGTGCCTGCAGAGTCACGTGATCAGGGCCTGCTGAGCTGCGTGATTCCTGTCGGCTCATCTGCTTGACAATTGCCAGCTGAGCTGCGTGATTCCTGCCTGGTCACGTGCTTGATTATTGCCAGTTGAGCAGCATGATTCGTCACTGCTGAGCTCCATGCTTATTGCCTACTGATTGCGTGGTTCGTGTCTGCTCAGCTCTTTGAGTATTGCCTCCTGAGGTCCCTGATGTGTCGTCACCTGCCGGGGACCAGCCCCAACTGATCCAGGGTATTCGAAGGAGAGATGGCCTAAGCGACTATTTATATGCTAATCAGAGATGTCAAGAATAATAGTATGAGGAGAGCTCAGTAGGAAAATTCGGTGGAGAAAAGAGACTGAGTAGCTTGGTTTACGCGGAAGACCAATCAAACTTCAAGACAAGAAGTTTGCACCACTTACGTAGGCCGCAGGCGCCCTCTCGAATAGCGAAAGGTGCCTCACCCTAGACACCTTCTCGAGTGGGTCTTAGCAGCCCAGGCATAATTAGTAAGCGTGGTGGGTTCCGGGCTCCAGATGGAGACTCACCTGGAAGTTAAAGGGAAGAATGACAAGGAACTTTATGAATTGGAGCTGTAAGTTTACCCTTTGACAGAGAGAGCGAGATAGTGGTGGGGGACAGCCCCTAGTGAAATCAGAGGTGAGAGCACAAAGCAATACGGTAGGCAGACTCTGGATTTTTGTGGGGAGATGCTCGAGAATATCCGGGTGGACTCCTGAGGCTCGATCCCGCATTTGTGTATGCCGAGCCTCGTTCCTCATGACCTTTGTCCAGAGTGGAATGCCTCCCCGGCTCCCGGCACATGATCAGTGCATGCTCAGTCACGATATCAGTGCCTGCTCAGCCACGTGATCACTGAAGGCACAGTCACGTGATCAGCGCCTGTCGGTCACTGATCACTGCCTGATAAACACGTGATCAGTGCCCGAACAGCCACGTCATCAGTGCACGCGCAGTCACGTGATCAGTGCATGATAACCACGTGATCAGTGCGTGCACAGTCCCATGATATGCGCCTGTCAGTCACTGATCATTGCCTGATAAACACGTGATCAGTGCATGATGAGCCATGTGATCAGTGCCCGATCAGCCACGTCATCAGTGCATGCGCAGTCACGTCATCAGTGCATGATAGCCACGTGATCAGTGCATGCTGAGTCACGTGATCTGTACTTGATCAGCCACGTGATCAGTGCCTGCAGAGTCACGTGATCAGGGCCTGCTGAGCTGCGTGATTCCTGCCGGCTCATCTGCATGACAATTGCCATCTGAGCTGCGTGACTCCTGTCGGCTCATCTGCTTGACAATTGCCAGCTGAGCTGCGTGATTCCTGCCTGGTCACGTGCTTGATTATTGTCAGTTGAGAAGCATGATTCGTCACTGCTGAGCTCCATGCTTATTGCCTGCTGATTGCGTGGTTCGTGTCTGCTCAGCTCTTTGAGTATTGCCTCCTGAGGTCCCTGTTCGGTCGCCACCTGCCGGGGACCAGCCCCAACTGATCCAGGGTATTCGAAGGAGAGATGGCCTTGGCGACTATTTATATGCTAATCAGAGATGTCAAGAATAATAGTATGAGGAGAGCTCAGTAGGAAGATTCGGTGGAGAAAAGAGACTGAGAAGCTTGGTTTACGCGGAAGACCAATCAAACACCAAGACAAGAAGTTTGCAGCACTTACGTAGGCCGCAGGCGCCCTCTCGAATAGCGAAAGGTGCCTCACCCTGGACACCTTCTCGAGTGGGTCTTAGCAGCCCAGGCATAATTAGTAAGCGTGGTGGGTTCCGCGCTCCAGATGGAGACTCAGCTGGAAGTTAAAGGGAAGAATGACAAGGAACTTTATGAATTGGAGCTGTAAGTTAACTCTTGACAGAGAGAGAGAGATGGTGGTGGGGGACAGCCCCCAGTGAAATCAAAGGTGAGAGCACAAAGCAATACAGTAGGCAGACTCTGGTGTTTTTGGGGGGAGATGCTCGAGAATATCCGGGTGGACTCCTGAGGCTCGATCCCGCATTTGCGTATGCCGAGCCTCCTTCCTCATGACCTTTGTCCAGAGTGGAATGCCTCCCCGGCTCCCGGCACATGATCAGTGCATGTTCAGTCACGATATCAGTGCCTGCTCAGCCACGTGATCACTGACGGCACAGTCACGTGATCAGCGCCTCTCAGTCACGTGATCACCGGATGATAAACACGTGATCAGTGAACGACCAGCCACGTGATCACCCCATGCGCAGTCAGGTGGTCAGTTCCTGATCAGCCACCTGATCAGTGCGTGCACAGTCCTCTGATCAGCGCCTGTCAGTCACTGATCACTGCCTGATAAACACGTGATCAGTGCCCGAACAGCCACGTCATCAGTGCATATGCAGTCACGTGATCAGTGCATGATAGCCACGTGATCAGTGCGTGCACAGTCCCATGATCAGCGCCTGTCAGTCACTGATCACTGCCTGATAAACACGTGATCAGTGCCCGAACAGCCATTTCATCAGTGCATATGCAGTCACGTGATCAGTGCATGATAGCCACGTGATCAGTGCGTGCACAGTCCCATGATCAGCGCCTGTCTGTCACTGATCACTGCCTGATAAACACGTGATCAGTGCCCGAACAGCCACGTTATCAGTGCATGCGCAGTCACGTGATCAGTGCATGATAGCCACGTGATCAGTGCGTGCACAGTCCCATGATCAGCGCCTGTCAGTCACTGATCTTTGCCTGATAAACACGTGATCAGTGCATGATGAGCCATGTGATCAGTGCCTGATCAGCCACGTCATCAGTGCATGCGCAGTCACGTCATCAGTGCATGATAGCCACGTGATCAGTTCATGCTCAGTCACGTGATCTGGACTTGATCAGCCACGTGATCAGTGCCTGCAGAGTCACTTGATCAGGGCCTGCTGAGCTGAGAGATTCCTGCCGGCTCATCTGCATGACAATTGCCAGCTGAGCTGCGTGATTCCTGTCGGCTCATCTGCTTGACAATTGCCAGCTGAGCTGCGTGATTCCTGCCTGGTCACGTGCTTGATTATTGCCAGTTGAGCTGCATGAGTCGTCACTGCTGAGCTCCATACTTATTGCCTGCTGATTGTGTGGTTCGTGTCTGCTCAGCTCTTTGAGTATTGCCTCCTGAGGTCCCTGTTCCGTCGCCACCTGCTGGGGACCAGCCCCAACTGATTCAGGGTATTCGAAGGAGAGATGGCCTAGGCGACTATTTATATGCTAATCAGAGATGTCAAGAATAATAGTATGAGGAGAGCCCAGTAGGAAAATTCGGTGGAGAAAAGAGACTGAGTAGCTTGGTTTACGCGGAAGACCAATCAAACTTCAAGACAAGAAGTTTGCACCACTTACGTAGGCCGCAGGCGCCCTCTCGAATAGCGAAAGGTGCCTCACCCTAGACACCTTCTCGAGTGGGTCTTAGCAGCCCAGGCATAATTAGTAAGCGTGGTGGGTTCCGCGCTCCAGATGGAGACTCAGCTGGAAGTTAAAGGAAAGAATGACAAGGAACTTTATGAATTGAAGCTGTAAGTTAACTCTTTGACAGAGAGAGCGAGATGGTGGTGGGGGACAGCCCCCAGTGAAATCAGAGTTGAGAGCACAAAGCAATACAGTAGGCAGACTCCGGTTTTTTTGGGGGAGATGCTCGAGAATATCCGGGTGGACTCCTGAGGCTCGATCCCGCATTTGCGTATGCCGAGCCTCCTTCCTCATGACCTTTGTCCAGAGTGGAATGCCTCCCCGGCTCCCGGCACATGATCAGTGCATGCTCAGTCACGATATCAGTGCCTGCTCAGCCACGTGATCACTGACGTCACAGTCACGTGATCAGCGCCTCTCAGTCACGTGATCACCGTATGATAAACACGTGATCAGTGAACGACCAGCCACGTGATCACTGCATGCGTGGTCAGGTGGTCAGTTCCTGATCAGCCACCTGATCAGTGCGTGCACAGTCCCCTGATCAGCGCCTGTCAGTCACTGATCACTGCCTGATAAACACGTGATCAGTGCCCGAACAGCCATGTCATCAGTGCATGCGCAGTCACGTGATCAGTGCATGATAGCCACGTGATCAGTGCGTGCACAGTCCCATGATCTGCGCCTGTCAGTCACTGATCATTGCCTGATAAACACGTGATCAGTGCATGATGAACCATGTGATCAGTGCCCGATCAGCCACGTCATCAGTGCATGCGCAGTCACGTCATCAGTGCATGATAGCCACGTGATCAGTGCATGCTCAGTCACGTGATCTGTACTTGATCAGCCACGTGATCAGTGCCTGCATAGTCACGTGATCAGGGCCTGCTGAGCTGCGTGATTCCTGCCGGCTCATCTGCTTGAAAATTGCCAGCTGAGCTGCGTGATTCCTGCCTGGTCACGTGCTTGATTATTGCCAGTTGAGAAGCATGATTCGTCACTGCTGAGCTCCATGCTTATTGCCTGCTGATTGCGTGGTTCGTGTCTGCTCAGCTCTTTGAGTATCGCCTCCTGAGGTCCCTGTTCGGTCACCACCTGCCGGGGACAAGCCCCAACTGATCCAGGGTATTCGAAGGAGAGATGGCCTAGGCGACTCTTTATATGCTAATCAGAGATGTCAAGAATAATAGTATGAGGAGAGCTCAGTAGGAAAATTCGGTGGAGAAAAGAGACTGAGTAGCTTGGTTTACACGGAAGACCAATCAAACTTCAAGACAAGAAGTTTGCACCACTTACATAGGCCGCAGGCGCCCTCTCGAATAGTGAAAGGTGCCTCACCCTAGACACCTTCTCGAGAGGGTCTTAGCAGCCCAGGCATAATTAGTAAGCGTGGTGGGTTCCGCGCTCCAGATGGACACTCAGCTGGAAGTTAAAGGGAAGAATGACAAGGAACTTTATGAATTGGAGCTGTAAGTAAACTCTTTGACAGAGAGAGCGAGATGGTGGTGGGGGACAGCCCCCAGTGATATCAGAGGTGAGAGCACAAAGCAATACAGTAGGCAGACTCCGGTTTTTTGGGGGGAGATGCTCGAGAATATCCGGGTGGACTCCTGAGGCTCGATCCCGCATTTGCGTATGCCGAGCCTCCTTCCTCATGACTTTGTCCAGAGTGGAATGCCTCCCCGGCTCTCGGCACATGATCAGTGCATGCTCAGTCACGATATCAGTGCCTGCTCAGCCACGTGATCACTGACGGCACAGTCACGTGATCAGCGCCTCTCAGTCACGTGATCACCGTATGATAAACACGTGATCAGTGAACGACCAGCCACGTGATCACTGCATGCGCGGTCAGGTGGTCAGTTCCTGATCAGCCACTTGATCAGTGCGTGCACAGTCCCCTGATCAGCGCCTGTCAGTCACTGATCACTGCCTGATAAACACGTGATCAGTGCCCGAACAGCCACGTCATCAGTGCATGCACAGTCACGTGATCAGTGCATGATAGCCACGTGATCAGTGCGTGCACAGTCCCATGATCAGCGCCTGTCAGTCACTGATCATTGCCTGATAAACACGTGATCAGTGCATGATCATGATCAGTGCATGCACAGTCACGTGATCAGTGCATGATAGCCACGTGATCAGTGCGTGCACAGTCCCATGATCAGTGCATGTCAGTCACTGATCATGCATGATCACGTGATCAGTGCATGATAGCCACGTGATCAGTGCATGATCAGCCACGTCATCAGTGCATGATAGGCACGTGATCAGTGCATGCTCAGTCACGTGATCTGTGCTTGATCAGTCACGTGATCAGTGCCTGCTGAGCTGCGTGATTCATGCCGGCTCATCTGCATGACAATTGCCAGCTGAGCTGCGTGATTCCTGTCGGCTCATCTGCTTGACAATTGCCAGCTGAGCTGCGTGATTCCTGCCTGGTCATGTGCTTGATTATTGCCAGTTGAGCAGCATGATTCGTCACTGCTGAGCTCCATGCTTATTGCCTGCTGATTGCGTGGTTCGTGTCTGCTCAGCTCTTTGAGTATCGCCTCCTGAGGTCCCTGTTCGGTCGCCACCTGCCGGGGACCAGCCCCAACTGATCCAGGGTATTCGAAGGAGAGATGGCCTAGGCGACTCTTTATATGCCAATCAGAGATGTCAAGAATAATAGTATGAGGAGAGCTCAGTAGGAAAATTCGGTGGAGAAAAGAGACTGAGGAGCTTGGTTTACGCGGAAGACCAATCAAACTTCAAGACAAGAAGTTTGCACCACTTATGTAGGCCGCAGGCGCCCTCTCGAATAGCGAAAGGTGCCTCACCCTAGACACCTTCTCGAGTGGGTCTTAGCAGCCCAGGCATAATTAGTAAGCGTGGTGGGTTCCGGGCTCCAGATGGAGACTAAGCTGGAAGTTAAAGGGAAGAATGACAAGGAACTTTATGAATTGGAGCTGTAAGTTAACTCTTTGACAGAGAGAGCGAGATGGTGGTGGGGGACAGCCCCCAGTGAAATCAGAGGTGAGAGCACAAAGCAATACAGTAGGCAGACTCCGGTTTTTTTGGGGGGAGATGCTCGAGAATATCCGGGTGGACTCCTGAGGCTCGATCCCGCATTTGCGTATGCCGAGCCTCCTTCCTCATGACCTTTGTCCAGAGTGGAATGCCTCCCCGGCTCTCGGCACATGATCAGTGCATGCTCAGTCACGATATCAGTGCCTGCTCAGCCACGTGATCACTGACGGCACAGTCACGTGATCAGCGCCTCTCAGTCACGTGATCACCGTATGATAAACACGTGATCAGTGAACGACCAGCCACATGATCACTGCATGCGCGGTCAGGTGGTCAGTTCCTGATCAGCCACCTGATGAGTGCGTGCACAGTCCCATGATCAGCGCCTGTCAGTCACTGATCACTGCCTGATAAACACGTGATCAGTGCCCGAACAGCCACGTCATCAGTGCATGCGCAGTCACGTGATCAGTGCAGGATAGCCACGTGATCAGTGCGTGCACAGTCCCATGATCAGCGCCTGTCAGTCACTGATCATTGCCTGATAAACACGTGATCAGTGCATGATGAGCCATGTGATAAGTGCCCGATCAGCCACGTCATCAGTGCATGCAGTCACGTCATCAGTGCATGATAGCACGTGATCAGTGCATGATCAGTTACGTGATCTGTGTATGATCAGCCACGTGATCAGTGCATGATCAATTACGTCATCCGTGCATGCGCAGTCACGTGATCAGTGCATGATAGCCACGTGATCAGTGCGTGCAGTCCCATGATCAGCGCCTGTCAGTCACTGATCATTGCCTGATAAACACGTGATCAGTGCACGATAAGCCATGTGATCAGTGCCCGATCAGCCACGTCATCAGTGCATGCGCAGTCACGTCATCAGTGCATGATAGCCACGTGATCAGTGCATGCTCAGTCACGTGATCTGTACTTGATCAGCCACGTGATCAGTGCCTCCAGAGTCACGTGATCAGGGCCTGCTGAGCTGCGTGATTCCTGCCGGCTCATCTGCATGACAATTGCCAGCTGAGCTGCGTGATTCCTGTCGGCTCATCTGCTTGACAATTGCCAGCTGAGCTGCGTGATTCCTGCCTGGTCACGTGCTTGATTATTGCCAGTTGAGCAGCATGATTCGTCACTGCTGAGCTCCATGCTTATTGCCTGCTGATTGCGTGGTTCGTGTCTGCTCAGCTCTTTGAGTATTGCCTCCTGAGGTCCCTGTTCGGTCGCCACCTGCTGGGGACCAGCCCCAACTGATCCAGGGTATTCGAAGGAGAGATGGCCTAGGCGACTATTTATATGCTAATCAGAGATGTCAAGAATAACAGTATGAGGAGAGCTCAGTAGGAAAATTCGGTGGAGAAAAGAGACTGAGTAGCTTGGTTTACGCGGAAGACCAATCAAACTTCAAGACAAGAAGTTTGCACCACTTACGTAGGCCGCAGGCGCCCTCTCGAATAGCGAAAGGTGCCTCACCCTAGACACCTTCTCGAGTGGGTCTTAGCAGCCCAGGCATAATTAGTAAGCGTGGTGGGTTCCGCGCTCCAGATGGAGACTCAGCTGGAAGTTAAAGGGAAGAATGACAAGGAACTTTATGAATTGGAGCTGTAAGTTAACTCTTTGACAGAGAGAGCGAGATGGTGGTGGGGGACAGCCCCCAGTGAAATCAGAGGTGAGAGCACAAAGCAATACAGTAGGCAGACTCCGGTTTTTTTGGGGGAGATGCTCGAGAATATCCGGGTGGACTCCTGAGGCTCGATCCCGCATTTGCGTATGCCGAGCCTCCTTCCTCATGACCTTTGTCCAGAGTGGAATGCCTCCCCGGCTCCCGGCACATGATCAGTGCAAGCTCAGTCACGATATCAGTGCCTGCTCAGCCACGTGATCACTGACGGCACAGTCACGTGATCAGCGCCTCTCAGTCACGTGATCACCGTATGATAAACACGTGATCAGTGAACGACCAGCCACGTGATCACTGCATGCGCGGTCAGGTGGTCAGTTCCTGATCAGCCACCTGATCAGTGCGTGCACAGTCCCCTGATCAGCGCCTGTCAGTCACTGATCACTGCCTGATAAACACGTGATCAGTGCCCGAACAGCCACGTCATCAGTGCATGCGCAGTCACGTGATCAGTGCATGATAGCCACGTGATCAGTGCGTGCACAGTCCCATGATCAGCGCCTGTCAGTCACTGATCATTGCCTGATAAACACGTGATCAGTGCATGATGAGCCATGTGATAAGTGCCCGATCAGCCACGTCATCAGTGCATGCGCAGTCACGTCATCAGTGCATGATAGCCACGTGATCAGTGCGTGCTCAGTCACGTGATCTGTACTTGATCAGCCACGTGATCAGTGCCTCCAGAGTCACGTGATCAGGGCCTGCTGAGCTGCGTGATTCCTGCCGGCTCATCTGCATGACAATTGACAGCTGAGCTGCGTGATTCCTGTCGGCTCATCTGCTTCACAATTGCCAGCTGAGCTGCGTGATTCCTGCCTGGTCACGTGCTTGATTATTGCCAGTTGAGCAGCATGATTCGTCACTGCTGAGCTCCATGCTTATTGCCTGCTGATTGCGTGGTTCGTGTCTGCTCAGCTCTTTGAGTATCGCCTCCTGAGGTCCCTGTTCGGTCGCCACCTGCTGGGGACCAGCCCCAACTGATCCAGGGTATTCGAAGGAGAGATGGCCTAGGCGACTCTTTATATGCTAATCAGAGATGTCAAGAATAATAGTATGAGGAGAGCTCAGTAGGAAAATTCGGTGGAGAAAAGAGACTGAGTAGCTTGGTTTACGCGGAAGACCAATCAAACTTCAAGACAAGAAGTTTGCACCACTTTCGTAGGCCGCAGGCGCCCTCTCGAATAGCGAAAGGTGCCTCATCCTAGACACCTTCTCGAGAGGGTCTTAGGAGCCCAGGCATAATTAGTAAGCGTGGTAGGTTCCGCGCTCCAGATGGAGACTCAGCTGGAAGTTAAAGGGAAGAATGACAAGGAACTTTATGAATTGGCGCTGTAAGTTAACTCTTTGACAGAGAGAGCGAGATGGTGGTGGGGGACAGCCCCCAGTGAAATCAGAGTTGAGAGCACAAAGCAATACAGTAGGCAGACTCCGGTTTTTTTGGGGGAGATGCTCGAGAATATCCGGGTGGACTCCTGAGGCTCGATCCCACATTTGCGTATGCCGAGCCTCCTTCCTCATGACCTTTGTCCAGAGTGGAATGCCTCCCCGGCTCCCGGCACATGATCAGTGCATGCTCAGTCACGATATCAGTGCCTGCTCAGCCACGTGATCACTGACGGCACAGTCACGTGATCAGCGCCTCACAGTCACGTGATCACCGTATGATAAACACGTGATCAGTGAACGACCAGACACGTGATCACTGCATGCGCAGTCAGGTGGTCAGTTCCTGATCAGCCACCTGATCAGTGCGTGCACAGTCCCCTGATCAGCGCCTGTCAGTCACTGATCACTGCCTGATAAACACGTGATCAGTGCCCGAACAGCCACGTCATCAGTGCATGCGCAGTCACGTGATCAGTGCATGATAGCCACGTGATCAGTGCGTGCACAGTCCCATGATCAGCGCCTGTCAGTCACTGATCATTTCCTGATAAACACGTGATCAGTGCATGATGAGCCATGTGATAAGTGCCTGATCAGCCACGTCATCAGTGCATGCGCAGTCACGTGATCAGTGCATGATAGCCACGTGATCAGTGCATGATCAGTTACTTGATCTGTGTATGATCAGCCACATGATCAGTGCATGATCAATTACGTCATCCGTGCATGCGCAGTCACGTGATCAGTGCATGATAGCCACGTGATCAGTGCGTGCAAAGTCCCATGATCAGCGCCAGTCAGTCACTGATCATTGCCTGATAAACATGTGATCAGTGCATGATGAGCCATGTGATCAGTGCCTGATCAGCCACGTCATCAGTGCATGCGCAGTCACGTCATCAGTGCATGATAGCCACGTGATCAGTGCATGCTCAGTCACGTGATCTGGACTTGATCAGCCACGTCATCAGTGCATGATAGCCCGTGATCAGTGCATGCTCAGTCACGTGATCTGTACTTGATCAGCCACGTGATCAGTGCCTGCAGAGTCACGTGATCAGGGCCTGCTGAGCTGCGTGATTCCTGCCGGCTCATCTGCATGACAATTGCCAGCTGAGCTGCGTGATTCCTGTCGGCTCATCTGCTTGACAATTGCCAGCTGAGCTGCGTGATTCCTGCCTGGTCACGTGCTTGATTATTGCCAGTTGAGCAGCATGATTCGTCACTGCTGAGCTCCATGCTTATTGCCTGCTGATTGCGTGGTTCGTGTCTGCTCAGCTCTTTGAGTATTGCCTCCTGAGGTCCCTGTTCGGTCGCCACCTGCTGGGGACCAGCCGCAACTGATCCAGGGTATTCGAAGGAGAGATGGCCTAGGCGACTATTTATATGCTAATCAGAGATGTCAAGAAGAATAGTATGAGGAGAGCTCAGTAGGAAAATTCGGTGGAGAAAAGAGACTGAGTAGCTTGGTTTACGCCGAAGACCAATCAAACTTCAAGACAAGAAGTTTGCACCACTTACGTAGGCCGCAGGCGCCTTCTCGAATAGCGAAAGGTGCCTCACCCTAGACACCTTCTCGAGTGGGTCTTAGCAGCCCAGGCATAATTAGTAAGCGTGGTGGGTTCCGCGCTCCAGATGGAGACTCAGCTGGAAGTTAAAGGGAAGAATGACAAGGAACTTTATGAATTGGAGCTGTAAGTTAACTCTTTGACAGAGAGAGCGAGATGGTGGTGGGGGACAGCCCCCAGTAAAATCAGAGGTGAGAGCACAAAGCAATACAGTAGGCAGACTCCGGTTTTTTTGGGGGGAGATGCTCGAGAATATCCGGGTGGACTCCTGAGGCTCGATCCCGCATTTGCGTATGCCGAGCCTCCTTCCTCATGACCTTTGTCCAGAGTGGAATGCCTCCCCGGCTCCCGGCACATGATCAGTGCATGCTCAGTCACGATATCAGTGCCTGCTCAGCCACGTGATCACTGACGGCACAGTCACGTGATCAGCGCCTCTCAGTCACGTGATCACCGTATGATAAACACGTGATCAGTGAACGACCAGCCACGTGATCACTGCATGCGCGGTCAGGTGGTCAGTTCCTGATCAGCCACCTGATCAGTGCGTGCACAGTCCCCTGATCAGCGCCTGTCAGTCACTGATCACTGCCTGATAAACACGTGATCAGTGCCCGAACAGCCACGTCATCAGTGCATGCGCAGTCACGTGATCAGTGCATGATAGCCACGTGATCAGTGCGTGCACAGTCCCATGATCAGCGCCTGTCAGTCACTGATCATTGCCTGATAAACACGTGATCAGTGCATGATGAGGCATGTGATCAGTGCCCGATCAGCCACGTCATCAGTGCATGCGCAGTCACGTCATCAGTGCATGATAGCCACGTGATCAGTGCATGCTCAGTCACGTGATCTGGACTTGATCAGCCACGTGATCAGTGCCTGCAGAGTCACGTGATCAGGGCCTGCTGAGCTGCGTGATTCCTGCCGGCTCATCTGCATGACAATTGCCAGCTGAGCTGCGTGATTCCTGTCGGCTCATCTGCTTGACAATTGCCAGCTGAGCTGCGTGATTCCTGACTGGTCACGTGCTTGATTATTGCCAGTAGAGCAGCATGATTCGTCACTGCTGAGCTCCATGCTTATTGCCTGCTGATTGCGTGGTTCGTGTCTGCTCAGCTCTTTGAGTATCGCCTCCTGAGGTCCCTGTTCGGTCGCCACCTGCTGGGGACCAGCCCCAACTGATCCAGGGTATTCGAAGGAGAGATGGCCTAGGCGACTATTTATATGCTAATCAGAAATGTCAAGAATAATAGTATGAGGAGAGCTCAGTAGGAAAATTCGGTGGAGAAAAGAGACTGAGTAGCTTGGTTTACACGGAAGACCAATCAAACTTCAAGACAAGAAGTTTGCACCACTTACGTAGGCCGCAGGCGCCCTCTCGAATAGCGAAAGGTGCCTCATCCTAGACACCTTCTCGAGAGGGTCTTAGCAGCCCAGGCATAATTAGTAAGCGTGGTGGGTTCCGCGCTCCAGATGGAGACTCAGCTGGAAGTTAAAGGGAAGAATGACAAGGAACTTTATGAATTGGCGCTGTAAGTTAACTCTTTGACAGAGAGAGCGAGATGGTGGTGGGGGACAGCCCCCAGTGAAATCAGAGGTGAGAGCACAAAGCAATACAGTAGGCAGACTCCGGTTTTTTTGGGGGGGAGATGCGCGAGAATATCCGGGTGGACTCCTGAGGCTCGATCCCGCATTTGCGTATGCCGAGCCTCTTTCCTCATGACGTTTGTCCAGAGTGGAATGCCTCCCCGGCTCCCGGCACATGATCAGTGCATGCTCAGTCATGATATCAGTGCCTGCTCAGCCACGTGATCACTGACGGCACAGTCACGTGATCAGCGCCTCTCCGTCACGTGATCACCGTATGATAAACACGTGATCAGTGAACGACCAGCCACGTGATCACTGCATGCGGGGTCAGGTGGTCAGTTCCTGATCAGCCACCTGATCAGTGCGTGCACAGTCCCCTGATCAGCGCCTGTCAGTCACTGATCACTGCCTGATAAACACGTGATCAGTGCCCGAACAGCCACATCATCAGTGCATGGGCAGTCACGTGATCAGTGCATGATAGCCACGTGATCAGTGCGTGCACAGTCCCATGATCAGCGCCTGTCAGTCACGGATCATTGCCTGATAAACACGTGATCAGTGCATGATGAGCCATGTGATAAGTGCCTGATCAGCCACGTCATCAGTGCATGCGCAGTCACGTCATCAGTGCATGATAGCCACGTGATCAGTGCATGCTCAGTCACGTGATCTGGACTTGATCAGCCACGAGATCAGTGCCTGCAGAGTCACGTGATCAGGGCCTGCTGAGCTGCGTGATTCCTGCCGGCTCATCTGCATGACAATTGCCAGCTGAGCTGCGTGATTCCTGTCGGCTCATCTGCTTGACAATTGCCAGCTGAGCTGCGTGATTCCTGCCTGGTCATGTGCTTGATTATTGCCAGTTGAGCAGCATGATTCGTCACTGCTGAGCTCCATGCTTATTGCCTGCTGATTGCGTGGTTCGTGTCTGCTCAGCTCTTTGAGTATTGCCTCCTGAGGTCCCTGTTCGGTCGCCACCTGCTGGGGACCAGCCCCAACTGATCCAGGGTATTCGAAGGAGAGATGGCCTAGGCGACTATTTATATGCTAATCAGAGATGTCAAGAATAATAGTATGAGGAGAGCTCAGTAGGAAAATTCGGTGGAGAAAAGAGACTGAGTAGCTTGGTTTATGCGGAAGACCAATCAAACTTCAAGACAAGAAGTTTGCACCACTTACGTAGGCCGCAGGCGCCCTCTCGAATAGCGAAAGGTGCCTCACCCTAGACACCTTCTCGAGTGGGTCTTAGCAGCGCAGGCATAATTAGTAAGCGTGGTGGGTTCCGCGCTCCAGATGGAGACTCAGCTGGAAGTTAAAGGGAAGAATGACAAGGAACTTTATGAATTGGAGCTGTAAGTTAACTCTTTGACAGAGAGAGTGAGATGGTGGTTGGGGACAGCCCCCAGTGAAATCAGAGGTGAGAGCACAAAGCAATACAGTAGGCAGACTCCGGTTTTTTGGGGGGGAGATGCTCGAGAATATCCGGGTGTACTCCTGAGGCTCGATCCCGCATTTGCGTATGCCGAGCCTCCTTCCTCATGACCTTTGTCCAGAGTGGAATGCCTCCCCGGCTCCCGGCACATGATCAGTGCATGCTCAGTCACGATATCAGTGCCTGCTCAGCCACGTGATCACTGACGGCACAGTCACGTGATCAGCGCCTCTCAGTCACGTGATCACCGTATGGTAAACACGTGATCAGTGAACGAACAGCCACGTGATCACTGCATGCGCAGTCAGGTGGTCAGTTCCTGATCAGCCACCTGATCAGTGCGTGCACAGTCCCCTGATCAGTGCCTGTCAGTCACTGATCACTGCCTGATAAACACGTGATCAGTGCCCGAACAGCCACGTCATCAGTGCATGCGCAGTCACGTGATCAGTGCATGATAGCACGTGATCAGTGCATGATCAGTTACGTGATCTGTGTATGATCAGCCACGTGATCAGTGCATGATCAATTACGTCATCCGTGCATGCGCAGTCACGTGATCAGTGCATGATAGCCACGTGATCAGTGCGTGCAAAGTCCCATGATCAGCGCCTGTCAGTCACTGATCATTGCCTGATAAACACGTGATCAGTGCATGATGAGCCATGTGATCAGTGCCTGATCAGCCACGTCATCAGTGCATGCGCAGTCACGTCATCAGTGCATGATAGCCACGTGATCAGTTCATGCTCAGTCACGTGATCTGGACTTGATCAGCCACGTGATCAGTGCCTGCAGAGTCACGTGATCAGGGCCTGCTGAGCTGCGTGATTCCTGCCGGCTCATCTGCATGACAATTGCCAGCTGAGCTGCGTGATTCCTGTCGGCTCATCTGCTTGACAATTGCCAGCTGAGCTGCGTGATTCCTGCCTGGTCATGTGCTTGATTATTGCCAGTTGAGCAGCATGATTCGTCACTGCTGAGCTCCATGCTTATTGCCTGCTGATTGCGTGGTTCGTGTCTGCTCAGCTCTTTGAGTATTGCCTCCTGAGGTCCCTGTTCCGTCGCCACCTGCTGGGGACCAGCCCCAACTGATCCAGGGTATTCGAAGGAGAGATGGCCTAGGCGACTATTTATATGCTAATCAGAGATGTCAAGAATAATAGTATGAGGAGAGCTCAGTAGGAAAATTCGGTGGAGAAAAGAGACTGAGTAGTTGGTTTACGCGGAAGACCAATCAATCTTCAAGACAAGAAGTTTGCACCACTTACGTAGGCCGCAGGCGCCCTCTCGAATAGCGAAAGGTGCCTCACCCTAGACACCTTCTCGAGTGGGTCTTAGCAGCCCAGGCATAATTAGTAAGCGTGGTGGGTTCCGCGCTCCAGATGGAGACTCAGCTGGAAGTTAAAGGGAAGAATGACAAGGAACTTTATGAATTGGAGCTGTAAGTTAACTCTTTGACAGAGAGAGCGAGATGGTGGTGGGGGACAGCCCCCAGTAAAATCAGAGGTGAGAGCACAAAGCAATACAGTAGGCAGACTCTGGTTTTTTTGGGGGGGAGATGCTCGAGAATATCCGGGTGGACTCCTGAGGCTCGATCCCGCATTTGTGTATGCCGAGCCTCCTTCCTCATGACCGTTGTCCAGAGTGGAATGCCTCCCCGGCTCCTGGCACATGATCAGTGCATGCTCAGTCACGATATCAGTGCCTGCTCAGCCACATGATCACTGACGGCACAGTCACGTGATCAGCGCCTCTCAGTCACGTGATCACAGTATGATAAACACGTGGTCAGTGAACGACCAGCCATGTGATCACTGCATGCGCAGTCAGGTGGTCAGTTCCTGATCAGCCACCTGATCAGTGCGTGCACAGTCCCCTGATCAGCGCCTGTCAGTCACTGATCACTGCCTGATAAACACGTGATCAGTGCCCGAACAGCCACGTCATCAGTGCATGCGCAGTCACGTGATCAGTGCATGATAGCCACGTGATCAGTGCGTGCACAGTCCCATGATCAGCGCCTGTCAGTCACTGATCATTGCCTGATAAACACGTGATCAGTGCATGATGAGCCATGTGATCAGTGCCCGATCAGCCACGTCATCAGTGCATGCGCAGTCACGTCATCAGTGCATGATAGCCACGTGATCAGTGCATGCTCAGTCACGTGATCTGTACTTGATCAGCCACGTGATCAGTGCCTGCAGAGTCACGTGATCAGGGCCTGCTGAGCTGCGTGATTCCTGCCGGCTCATCTGCATGACAATTGCCAGCTGAGCTGCGTGATTCCTGTCGGCTCATCTGCTTGACAATTGCCAGCTGAGCTGCGTGATTCCTGCCTGGTCACGTGCTTGATTATTGCCAGTTGAGCAGCATGATTCGTCACTGCTTAGCTCCATGCTTATTGCCTGCTGATTTCGTGGTTCGTGTCTGCTCAGCTCTTGAGTATTGCCTCCTGAGGTCCCTGTTCGGTCGCCACCTGCCGGGGACCAGCCCCAACTGATCCAGGGTATTCGAAGGAGAGATGGCCTAGGCGACTCTTTATATGCTAATCAGAGATGTCAAGAATAATAGTATGAGGAGAGCTCAGTAGGAAAATTCGGTGGAGAAAAGAGACTGAGTAGCTTGGTTTACGCGGAAGACCAATCAAACTTCAAGACAAGAAGTTTGCACCACTTACGTAGGCCGCAGGCGCCCTCTCGAATAGCGAAAGGTGCCTCACCCTAGACACCTTCTCGAGTGGGTCTTAGCAGCCCAGGCATAATTAGTAAGCGTGGTGGGTTCTGCGCTCCAGATGGAGACTCAGCTGGAAGTTAAAGGGAAGAATGACAAGGAACTTTATGAATTGGAGCTGTAAGTTAACTCTTTGACAGAGAGAGCGAGATGATGGTGGGGGACAGCCCCCAGTGAAATCAGAGGTGAGAGCACAAAGCAATACAGTAGGCAGACTACGGTTTTTTTCGGGGGGAGATGCTCGAGAATATCCGGGTGGACTCCTGAGGCTCGATCCCGCGTTTGCGTATGCCGAGCCTCCTTCCTCATGACCTTTGTCCAGAGTGGAATGCCTCCCCGGCTCCCGGCACATGATCAGTGCATGCTCAGTCACGATATCAGTGCCTGCTCAGCCACGTGATCACTGACGGCACAGTCACGTGATCAGCGCCTCTCAGTCACGTGATCACCGTATGATAACACGTGATCAGTGAACGACCAGCCACGTGATCACTGCATGCACAGTCAGGTGGTCAGTTCCTGATCAGCCACCTGATCAGTGCATGCACAGTCCCCTGATCAGCGCCTGTCAGTCACTGATCACTGCCTGATAAACACGTGATCAGTGCCCGAACAGCCACGTCATCAGTGCATGCGCAGTCACGTGATCAGTGCATGATAGCCACGTGATCAGTGCGTGCACAGTCCCATGATCAGCGCCTGTCAGTCACTGATCATTGCCTGATAAACACGTGATCAGTGCATGATGAGCCATGGGATCAGTGCCCGATCAGCCACGTCATCAGTGCATGCGCAGTCACGTCATCAGTGCATGATAGCCACGTGATCAGTGCATGCTCAGTCACGTGATCTGTACTTGAACAGCCACGTGATCAGTGCCTGCAGAGTCACGTGATCAGGGCCAGCTGAGCTGCGTGATTCCTGCCGGCTCATCTGCTTGACAATTGCCTGCTGAGCTGCGTGATTCCTGCCTCGTCACGTGCTTGATTATTGCCAGTTGAGCAGCATGATTCGTCACTGCTGAGCTCCATGCTTATTGCCTGCTGATTGCGTGGTTCGTGTCCGCTCAGCTCTTTGAGTATTGCCTCCTGAGGTCCCTGTTCGGTCGCCACCTGACGGGGACCAGCCCCAACTGATCCAGGGTATTCGAAGGAGAGATGGCCTAGGCGACTCTTTATATGCTAATCAGAGATGTCAAGAATAATAGTATGAGGAGAGCTCAGTAGGAAAATTCGGTGGAGAAAAGAGACTGAGTAGCTTGGTTTACGCGGAAGACCAATCAAACTTCAAGACAAGAAGTTTGCACCACTTACGTAGGCCGCAGGCGCCCTCTCGAATAGCGAAAGGTGCCTCACCCTAGACACCTTCTCGAGTGGGTCTTAGCAGCCCAGGCATAATTAGTAAGCGTGGTGGGTTCCGCGCTCCAGATGGAGACTCAGCTGGAAGTTAAAGGGAAGAATGACAAGGAACTTTATGAATTGGAGCTGTAAGTTAACTCTTTGACAGATAGAGCGAGATGGTGGTGGGGGACAGCCCCCAGTGAAATCAGAGGTGAGAGCACAAAGCAATACAGTAGGCAGACTCTGGTTTTTTTCGGGGGGAGATGCTCGAGAATATCCGGGTGGACTCCTGAGGCTCGATCCCGCATTTGCGTATGCCGAGCCTCCTTCCTCATGACCTTTGTCCAGAGTGGAATGCCTCCCCGGCTGCCGGCACATGATCAGTGCATGCTCAGTCACGATATCAGTGCCTGCTCAGCCACGTGATCACTGACGGCACAGTCACGTGATCAGCACCTCTCAGTCACATGATCACCGTATGATAAACACGTGATCAGTGAACGACCAGCCACGTGATCACTGCATGCGCAGTCAGGTGGTCAGTTCCTGATCAGCCACATGATCAGTGCGTGCACAGTCCCCTGATCAGCGCCTGTCAGTCACTGATCACTGCCTGATAAACACGTGATCAGTGCCCGAACAGCCACGTCATCAGTGCATGCGAAGTCACGTGATCAGTGCATGATAGCCACGTGATCAGTGCGTGCACAGTCCCATGATCAGCGCCTGTCAGTCACTGATCATTGCCTGATAAACACGTGATCAGTGCATGATGAGCCATGTGATCAGTGCCCGATCAGGCACGTCATCAGTGCATGCGCAGTCACGTGATCAGTGCATGATAGCCACGTGATCAATGCATGCTCAGTCACGTGATCTGGACTTGATCAGCCACGTGATCAGTGCCTGCAGAGTCACGTGATCAGGGCCTGCTGAGCTGCGTGATTCCTGCCGGCTCATCTGCATGACAATTGCCAGCTGAGCGGCGTGATTCCTGTCGGCTCATCTGCTTGACAATTGCCAGCTGAGCTGCGTGATTCCTGCCTGGTCACGTGCTTGATTATTGCCAGTTGAGCAGCATGATTCGTCACTCCTGAGCTCCATGCTCATTGCCTGCTGATTGCGTGGTTCGTGTCTGCTCAGCTCTTTGAGTATTGCCTCCTGAGGTCCCTGTTCGGTCGCCACCTGCCGGGGACCAGCCCCAACTGATCCAGGGTATTCGAAGGAGAGATGGCCTAGGCGACTCTTTATATGCTAATCAGAGATGTCAAGAATAATAGTATGAGGAGAACTCAGTAGGAAAATTCGGTGGAGAAAAGAGACTGAGTAGCTTGGTTTACGCGGAAGACCAATCAAACTTCAAGACAAGAAGTTTGCACCACTTACGTAGGCCGCAGGCGCCCTCTCGAATAGCGAAAGGTGCCTCACCCTAGACACCTTCTCGAGTGGGTCTTAGCAGCCCAGGCATAATTAGTAAGCGTGGTGGGTTCCGCGCTCCAGATGGAGACTCAGCTGGAAGTTAAAGGGAAGAATGACAAGGAACTTTATGAATTGGAGCTGTAAGTTAACTCTTTGACAGAGAGAGCGAGATGGTGGTGGGGGACAGCCCTCAGTGAAATCAGAGGTGAGAGCACAAAGCAATACAGTAGGCAGACTCCGGTTTTTTTGGGGGAGATGCTCGAGAATATCCGGGTGGACTCCTGAGGCTCGATCCCGCATTTGCGTCTGCCGAGCCTCCTTCCTCATGACCTTTGTCCAGAGTGGAATGCCTCCCCGGCTACCGGCACATGATCAGTGCATGCTCAGTCACGATATCAGTGCCTGCTCAGCCACGTGGTCACTGACGGCACAGTCACGTGATCAGCGCCTCTCAGTCACGTGATCACCGTATGATAAACACGTGATCAGTGAACGACCAGCCACGTGATCACTGCATGCGCAGTCAGGTGGTCAGTTCCTGATCAGCCACCTAGTCAGTGCGTGCACAGTCCCCTGATCAGCGCCTGTCAGTCACTGATCACTGCCTGATAAACACGTGATCAGTGCCCGAACAGCCACGTCATCAGTGCATGCACAGTCACGTGATCAGTGCATGATAGCCACGTGATCAGTGCATGCTCAGTCACGTGGTCTGGACTTGATCAGCCACGTGATCAGTGCATGCAGAGTCACGTGATCAGGGCCTGCTGAGCTGCGTGATTCCTGCCGGTTCATCTGCATGACAATTGCCAGCTGAGCTGCGTGATTCCTGTCGGCTCATCTGCTTCACAATTGCCAGCTGAGCTGCGTGATTCCTGCCTGGTCACGTGCTTGATTATTGCCAGTTGAGCAGCATGATTCGTCACTGCTGAGCTCCATGCTTATTGCCTGCTGATTGCGTGGTTCGTGTCTGCTCAGCTCTTTGAGTATTGCCTCCTGAGGTCCCTGTTCGGTCGCCACCTGCCGGGGACCAGCCCCAACTGATCCAGGGTATTGGAAGGAGAGATGGCCTAGGCGACTCTTTATATGCTAATCAGAGATGTCAAGAATAATAGTATGAGGAGAGCTCAGTAGGAAAATTCGGTGGAGAAAAGAGACTGAGTAGCTTGGTTTACGCGGAAGACCAATCAAACTTCAAGACAAGAAGTTTGCACCACTTACGTAGGCCGCAGGCGCCCTCTCGAATAGCAAAAGGTGCCTCACCCTAGACACCTTCTCGAGTGGGTCTTAGCAGCCCAGGCATAATTAGTAAGCGTGGTGGGTTCCGCGCTCCAGATGGAGACTCAGCTGGAAGTTAAAGGGAAGAATGACAAGGAACTTTATGAATTGGAGCTGTAAGTTAACTCTTTGACAGAGAGAGCGAGATGGTGGTGGGGGACAGCCCCCAGTGAAATCAGAGGTGAGAGCACAAAGCAATACAGTAGGCAGACTCCGGTTTTTTTGGGGGGAGATGCTCGAGAATATCCGGGTGGACTCCTGAGGCTCGATCCCGCATTTGCGTATGCCGAGCCTCCTTCCTCATGACCTTTGTCCAGAGTGGAATGCCTCCCCGGCTCCCGGCACATGATCAGTGCATGCTCAGTCACGATATCAGTGCCTGCTCAGCCACGTGATCACTGACGGCACAGTCACGTGATCAGCGCCTCTCAGTCACGTGATCACAGTATGATAAACACGTGATCAGTGAACAACCAGCCACGTGATCACTGCATGCGCAGTCAGGTGGTCAGTTCCTGATCAGCCACCTGATCAGTGCGTGCACAGTCCCCTGATCAGCGCCTATCAGTCACTGATCACTGCCTGATAAACACGTGATCAGTGCCCGAACAGCCACGTCATCAGTGCATGCACAGTCACGTGATCAGTGCATGATAGCCACGTGATCAGTGCGTGCACAGTCCCATGATCAGCGCCTGTCAGTCACTGATCATTGCCTGATAAACAGGTGATCAGTGCATGATGAGCCATGTGATCAGTGCCCGATCAGCCACGTCATCAGTGCATGCGCAGTCACGTCATCAGTGCATGATAGCCACGTGATCAGTGCATGCTCAGTCACGTGGTCTGGACTTGATCAGCCACGTGATCAGTGCATGCAGAGTCACGTGATCAGGGCCTGCTGAGCTGCGTGATTCCTGCCGGCTCATCTGCATGACAATTGCCAGCTGAGCTGCGTGATTCCTGCCTGGTCACGTGCTTGATTATTGCCAGTTGAGCAGCATGATTCGTCACTGCTGAGCTTCATGCTTATTGCCTGCTGATTGCGTGGTTCGTGTCTGCTCAGCTCTTTGAGTATTGCCTCCTGAGGTCCCTGTTCGGTCGCCACCTGCCGGGGACCAGCCCCAACTGATCCAGGGTATTGGAAGGAGAGATGGCCTAGGCGACTCTTTATATGCTAATCAGAGATGTCAAGAATAATAGTATGAGGAGAGCTCAGTAGGAAAATTCGGTGGAGAAAAGAGACTGAGTAACTTGGTTTACGCGGAAGACCAATCAAACTTCAAGACAAGAAGTTTGCACCACTTATGTAGGCCGCAGGCGCCCTCTCGAATAGCGAAAGGTGCCTCACCCTAGACACCTTCTCGAGTGGGTCTTAGCAGCCCAGGCATAATTAGTAAGCGTGGTGGGTTCCGCGCTCCAGATGGAGACTCAGCTGGAAGTTAAAGGGAAGAATGACAAGGAACTTTATGAATTGGAGCTGTAAGTTAACTCTTTGACAGAGAGAGCGAGATGGTGGTGGGGGACAGCCCCCAGTGAAATCAGAGGTGAGAGCACAAAGCAATACAGTAGGCAGACTCCGGTTTTTTTGGGGGAGATGCTCGAGAATATCCGGGTGGACTCCTGAGGCTCGATCCCGCATTTGCGTATGCCGAGCCTCCTTCCTCATGACCTTTGTCCAGAGTGGAATGCCTCCCCGGCTCCCGGCACATGATCAGTGCATGCTCAGTCACGATATCAGTGCCTGCTCAGCCACGTGATCACTGACGGCACAGTCACGTGATCAGCACCTCTCAGTCACATGATCACCCTATGATAAACACGTGATCAGTGAACGACCAGCCACGTGATCACTGCATGCGCGGTCAGTTCCTGATCAGCCACCTGATCAGTGCGTGCACAGTCCCCTGATCAGCGCCTGTCAGTCACTGATCACTGCCTGATAAACACGTGATCAGTGCCCGAACAGCCACGTCATCAGTGCATGCGCAGTCACGTGATCAGTGCATGATAGCCACGTGATCAGTGCGTGCACAGTCCCATGATCAGCGCCTGTCAGTCACTGATCATTGCCTGATAAACACGTGATCAGTGCATGATGAGCCATGTGATCAGTGCCCGATCAGCCACGTCATCAGTGCATGCGCAGTCACGCCATCAGTGCATGATAGCCACGTGATCAGTGCATGCTCAGTCACGTGATCTGGACTTGATCAGCCACGTGATCAGTGCCTGCAGAGTCACGTGATCAGGGCCTGCTGAGCTGCGTGATTCCTGCCGGCTCATCTGCATGACAATTGCCAGCTGAGCTGCGTGATTCCTGTCGGCTCATCTGCTTGACAATTGCCAGCTGAGCTGCGTGATTCCTGCCTGGTCACGTGCTTGATTATTGCCAGTTGAGCAGCATGATTCGTCACTGCTTAGCTCCATGCTTATTGCCTGCTGATTGCGTGGTTCGTGTCTGCTCAGCTCTTGAGTATTGCCTCCTGAGGTCCCTGTTCGGTCGCCACCTGCCGGGGACCAGCCCCAACTGATCCAGGGTATTCGAAGGAGAGATGGCCTAGGCGACTCTTTATATGCTAATCAGAGATGTCAAGAATAATAGTATGAGGAGAGCTCAGTAGGAAAATTCGGTGGAGAAAAGAGACTGAGTAGCTTGGTTTACGCGGAAGACCAATCAAACTTCAAGACAAGAAGTTTGCACCACTTACGTAGGCCGCAGGCGCCCTCTCGAATAGCGAAAGGTGCCTCACCCTAGACACCTTCTCGAGTGGGTCTTAGCAGCCCAGGCATAATTAGTAAGCGTGGTGGGTTCCGCGCTCCAGATGGAGACTCAGCTGGAAGTTAAAGGGAAGAATGACAAGGAACTTTATGAATTGGAGCTGTAAGTTAACTCTTTGACAGAGAGAGCGAGATGGTGGTGGGGGACAGCCCCCAGTGAAATCAGAGGTGAGAGCACAAAGCAATACAGTAGGCATACTCCGGTTTTTTTGGGGGGAGATGCTCGAGAATATCCGGGTGGACTCCTGAGGCTCGATCCCGCATTTGCGTATGCCGAGCCTCCTTCCTCATGACCTTTGTCCAGAGTGGAATGCCTCCCCGGCTCCCGGCACATGATCAGTGCATGCTCAGTCACGATATCAGTGCCTGCTCAGCCACGTGATCACTGACGGCACAGTCACGTTATCAGCGCCTCTCAGTCACGTGATCACCGTATGATAAACACGTGATCCGTGAACGACCAGCCACGTGATCACTGCATGCGCAGTCAGGTGGTCAGTTCCTGATCAGCCACCTGATCAGTCCGTGCACAGTCCCCTGATCAGCGCCTGTCAGTCACTGATCACTGCCTGATAAACACGTGATCAGTGCCCGAACAGCCACGTCATCAGTGCATGCGCAGTCACGTGATCAGTGCATGATAGCCACGTGATCAGTGCGTGCACAGTCCCATGATCAGCGCCTGTCAGTCACTGATCATTGCCTGATAAACAGGTGATCAGTGCATGATGAGCCATGTGATCAGTGCCCGATCAGCCACGTCATCAGTGCATGCGCAGTCACGTCATCAGTGCATGATAGCCACGTGATCAGTGCATGCTCAGTCACGTGATCTGGACTTGATCAGCCACGTGATCAGTGCATGCAGAGTCACGTGATCAGGGCCTGCTGAGCTGCGTGATTCCTGCCGGCTCATCTGCATGACAATTGCCAGCTGAGCTGCGTGATTCCTGCCTGGTCACGTGCTTGATTATTGCCAGTTGAGCAGCATGATTCGTCACTGCTGAGCTTCATGCTTATTGCCTGCTGATTGCGTGGTTCGTGTCTGCTCAGCTCTTTGAGTATTGCCTCCTGAGGTCCCTGTTCGGTCGCCACCTGCCGGGGACCAGCCCCAACTGATCCAGGGTATTGGAAGGAGAGATGGCCTAGGCGACTCTTTATATGCTAATCAGAGATGTCAAGAATAATAGTATGAGGAGAGCTCAGTAGGAAAATTCGGTGGAGAAAAGAGACTGAGTAGCTTGGTTTACGCGGAAGACCAATCAAACTTCAAGACAAGAAGTTTGCACCACTTACGTAGGCCGCAGGCGCCCTCTCGAATAGCGAAAGGTGCCTCACCCTAGACACCTTCTCGAGTGGGTCTTAGCAGCCCAGGCATAATTAGTAAGCGTGGTGGGTTCCGCGCTCCAGATGGAGACTCAGCTGGAAGTTAAAGGGAAGAATGACAAGGAACTTTATGAATTGGAGCTGTAAGTTAACTCTTTGACAGAGAGAGCGAGATGGTGGTGGGGGACAGCCCCCAGTGAAATCAGAGGTGAGAGCACAAAGCAATACAGTAGGCAGACTCCGGTTTTTTTGGGGGAGATGCTCGAGAATATCCGGGTGGACTCCTGAGGCTCGATCCCGCATTTGCGTATGCCGAGCCTCCTTCCTCATGACCTTTGTCCAGAGTGGAATGCCTCCCCGGCTGCCGGCACATGATCAGTGCATGCTCAGTCACGATATCAGTGCCTGCTCAGCCACGTGATCACTGACGGCACAGTCACGTGATCAGCACCTCTCAGTCACATGATCACCGTATGATAAACACGTGATCAGTGAACGACCAGCCACGTGATCACTGCATGCGCAGTCAGGTGGTCAGTTCCTGATCAGCCACCTGATCAGTGCGTGCACAGTCCCATGATCAGCGCCTGTCAGTCACTGATCACTGCCTGATAAACACGTGATCAGTGCCCGATCAGCCACGTCATCAGTGCATGCGCAGTCACGTCATCAGTGCATGAAAGCCACGTGATCAGTGCATGCTCAGTCACGTGATCTGGACTTGATCAGCCACGTGATCAGTGCCTGCAGAGTCACGTGATCAGGGCCTGCTGAGCTGCGTGATTCCTGCCGGCTCATCTGCATGACAATTGCCAGCTGAGCTGCGTGATTCCTGTCGGCTCATCTGCTTGACAATTGCCAGCTGAGCTGCGTGATTCCTGCCTGGTCACGTGCTTGATTATTGCCAGTTGAGCAGCATGATTCGTCACTGCTTAGCTCCATGCTTATTGCCTGCTGATTGCGTGGTTCGTGTCTGCTCAGCTCTTGAGTATTGCCTCCTGAGGTCCCTGTTCGGTCGCCACCTGCCGGGGACCAGCCCCAACTGATCCAGGGTATTCGAAGGAGAGATGGCCTAGGCGACTCTTTATATGCTAATCAGAGATGTCAAGAATAATAGTATGAGGAGAGCTCAGTAGGAAAATTCGGTGGAGAAAAGAGACTGAGTAGCTTGGTTTACGCGGAAGACCAATCAAACTTCAAGACAAGAAGTTTGCACCACTTACGTGGGCCGCAGGCGCCCTCTCGAATAGCGAAAGGTGCCTCACCCTAGACACCTTCTCGAGTGGGTCTTAGCAGCCCAGGCATAATTAGTAAGCGTGGTGGGTTCCGCGCTCCAGACGGAGACTCAGCTGGAAGTTAAAGGGAAGAATGACAAGGAACTTTATGAATTGGAGCTGTAAGTTAACTCTTTGACAGAGAGAGCGAGATGGTGGTGGGGGACAGCCCCCAGTGAAATCAGAGGTGAGAGCACAAAGCAATACAGTAGGCACACTCCGGTTTTTTTGGGGGGAGATGCTCGAGAATATCCGGGTGGACTCCTGAGGCTCGATCCCGCATTTGCGTATGCCGAGCCTCCTTCCTCATGACCTTTGTCCAGAGTGGAATGCCTCCCCGGCTCCCGGCACATGATCAGTGCATGCTCAGTCACGATATCAGTGCCTGCTCAGCCACGTGATCACTGACGGCACAGTCACGTGATCAGCGCCTCTCAGTCACTTGATCACCGTATGATAATCACGTGATCAGAGAACGACCAGCCACGTGATCACTGCATGCGCAGTCAGGTGGTCAGTTCCTGATCAGCCACCTGATCAGTGCGTGCACAGTCCCCTGATCAGCGCCTGTCAGTCACTGATCACTGCCTGATAAACACGTGATCAGTGCCCGAACAGCCACGTCATCAGTGCATGCGCAGTCACGTGATCAGTGCATGATAGCCACGTGATCAGTGCGTGCACAGTCCCATGATCAGCGCCTGTCAGTCACTGATCATTGCCTGATAAACACGTGATCAGTGCATGATGAGCCATGTGATCAGTGCCCGATCAGCCACGTCATCACTGCATGCGCAGTCACGTCATCAGTGCATGAAAGCCACGTGATCAGTGCATGCTCAGTCACGTGATCTGGACTTGATCAGCCACGTGATCAGTGCCTGCAGAGTCACGTGATCAGGGCCTGCTGAGCTGCGTGATTCCTGCCGGCTCATCTGCATGACAATTGCCAGCTGAGCTGCGTGATTCCTGTCGGCTCATCTGCTTGACAATTGCCAGCTGAGCTGCGTGATTCCTGCCTGGTCACGTGCTTGATTATTGCCAGTTGAGCAGCATGATTCGTCACTGCTTAGCTCCATGCTTATTGCCTGCTGATTGCGTGGTTCGTGTCTGCTCAGCTCTTGAGTATTGCCTCCTGAGGTCCCTGTTCGGTCGCCACCTGCCGGGGACCAGCCCCAACTGATCCAGGGTATTCGAAGGAGAGATGGCCTAGGCGACTCTTTATATGCTAATCAGAGATGTCAAGAATAATAGTATGAGGAGAGCTCAGTAGGAAAATTCGGTGGAGAAAAGAGACTGA
This sequence comes from Bos javanicus, assembly GCF_032452875.1. Lineage (NCBI taxonomy): Eukaryota > Metazoa > Chordata > Mammalia > Artiodactyla > Bovidae > Bos > Bos javanicus. The sequence goes on from NW_026893730.1 coordinate 78,402, forward strand.
GTAGCTTGGTTTACGCGGAAGACCAATCAAACTTCAAGACAAGAAGTTTGCACCACTTACGTAGGCCGCAGGCGCCCTCTCGAATAGCGAAAGGTGCCTCACCCTAGACACCTTCTCGAGTGGGTCTTAGCAGCCCAGGCATAATTAGTAAGCGTGGTGGGTTCCGAGCTCCAGATGGAGACTCAGCTGGAAGTTAAAGGGAAGAATGACAAGGAACTTTATGAATTGGAGCTGTAAGTTAACTCTTTGACAGAGAGAGCGAGATGGTGGTGGGGGACAGCCCCCAGTGAAATCAGAGGTGAGAGCACAAAGCAATACAGTAGGCAGACTCCGGTTTTTTGGGGGGAGATGCTCGAGAATATCCGGGAGGACTCCTGAGGCTTGATCCCGCATTTGCGTATGCCGAGCCTCCTTCCTCATGACCTTTGTCCAGAGTGGAATGCCTCCCCGGCTCTCGGCACATGATCAGTGCATGCTCAGTCACGATATCAGTGCCTGCTCAGCCACGTGATCACTGACGGCACAGTCACGTGATCAGCACCTCTCAGTCACGTGATCACCGTATGATAAACACGTGATCAGAGAACGACCAGCCACGTGATCACTGCATGCGCGGTCAGGTGGTCAGTTCCTGATCAGCCACCTGATCAGTGCGTGCACAGTCCCCTGATCAGCGCCTGTCAGTCACTGATCACTGCCTGATAAACACGTGATCAGTGCCCGAACAGCCACGTCATCAGTGCATGCGCAGTCACGTGATCAGTGCATGATAGCCACGTGATCAGTGCGTGCACAGTCCCATGATCAGCGCCTGTCAGTCACTGATCATTGCCTGATAAACACGTGATCAGTGCATGATGAGCCATGTGATCAGTGCCCGATCAGCCATGTCATCAGTGCATGCGCAGTCACGTCATCAGTGCATGATAGCCACGTGATCAGTGCATGCTCAGTCACGTGATCTGGACTTGATTAGCCACGTGATCAGTGCCTGCAGAGTCACGTGATCAGGGCCTGCTGAGCTGCGTGATTCCTGCCGGCTCATCTGCTTGACAATTGCCAGCTGAGCTGCGTGATTCCTGCCTGGTCACGTGCTTGATTATTGCCAGTTGAGCAGCATGATTCGTCACTGCTGAGCTTCATGCTTATTGCCTGCTGATTGCGTGGTTCGTGTCTGCTCAGCTCTTTGAGTATTGCCTCCTGAGGTCCCTGTTCGGTCGCCACCTGCCGGGGACCAGCCCCAACTGATCCACGGTATTCGAAGGAGAGATGGCCTAGGCGACTCTTTATATGCTAATCAGAGATGTCAAGAATAATAGTATGAGGAGAGCTCAGTAGGAAAATTCGGTGGAGAAAAGAGACTGAGTAGCTTGGTTTACGCAGAAGACCAATCAAACTTCAAGACAAGAAGTTTGCACCACTTACGTAGGCCGCAGGCGCCCTCTCGAGTAGCGAAAGGTGCCTCACCCTAGACACCTTCACGAGTGGGTCTTAGCAGCCCAGGCATAATTAGTAAGCGTGGTGGGTTCCACGCTCCAGATGGAGACTCAGCTGGAAGTTAAAGGGAAGAATGACAAGGAACTTTATGAATTGGAGCTGTAAGTTAACTCTTTGACAGAGAGAGCGAGATGGTGGTGGGGGACAGCCCCCAGTGAAATCAGAGGTGAGAGCACAAAGCAATACAGTAGGCAGACTCCGGTTTTTTGGGGGGAGATGCTCGAGAATATCCGGGTGGACTCCTGAGGCTCGATCCCGCATTTGCGTATGCCGAGCCTCCTTCCTCATGACCTTTGTCCAGAGTGGAATGCCTCCCCGGCTCTCGGCACATGATCAGTGCATGCTCAGTCACGATATCAGTGCCTGCTCAGCCACGTGATCACTGACGGCACAGTCACGTGATCAGCACCTCTCAGTCACGTGATCACCGTATGATAAACACGTGATCAGTGAGCGACCAGCCACGTGATCACTGCATGCGCAGTCAGGTGGTCAGTTCCTGATCAGCCACCTGATCAGTGCGTGCACAGTCCCCTGATCAGCGCCTGTCAGTCACTGATCACTGCCTGATAAACACGTGATCAGTGCCCGAACAGCCACGTCATCAGTGCATGCGCAGTCACGTGATCAGTGCATGATAGCCACGTGATCAGTGCGTGCACAGTCCCATGATCAGCGCCTGTCAGTCACTGATCATTGCCTGATAAACACGTGATCAGTGCATGATGAGCCATGTGATCAGTGCCCGATCAGCCACGTCATCAGTGCATGCGCAGTCACGTCATCAGTGCATGATAGCCACGTGATCAGTGCATGCTCAGTCACGTGATCTGGACTTGATCAGCCACGTGATCAGTGCCTGCAGAGTCACGTGATCAGGGCCTGCTGAGCTGCGTGTTTCCTGCCGGCTCATCTGCATGACAATTGCCAGCTGAGCTGCGTGATTCCTGTCGGCTCATCTGCTTGACAATTGCCAGCTGAGCTGCGTGATTCCTGCCTGGTCACGTGCTTGATTATTGCCAGTTGAGCAGCATGATTCGTCACTGCTGAGCTCCATGCTTATTGCCTGCTGATTGCGTGTTTCGTGTCTGCTCAGCTCTTTGACTATCGCCTCCTGAGGTCCCTGTTCGGTCGCCACCTGCCGGGGACCAGCCCCAACTGATCCAGGGTATTCGAAGGAGAGATGGCCTAGGCGACTATTTATATGCTAATCAGAGATGTCAAGAATAATAGTATGAGGAGAGCTCAGTAGGAAAATTCGGTGGAGAAAAGAGACTGAGTAGCTTGGTTTACGCGGAAGACCAATCAAACTTCAAGACAAGAAGTTTGCACCACTTACGTAGGCCGCAGGCGCCCTCTCGAATAGCGAAAGGTGCCTCACCCTAGACACCTTCTCGAGTGGGTCTTAGCAGCCCAGGCATAGTTAGTAAGCGTGGTGGGTTTCGCGCTCCAGATGGAGACTCAGCTGGAAGTTAAAGGGAAGAATGACAAGGAACTTTATGAATTGGAGCTGTAAGTTAACTCTTTGACAGACAGAGCGAGATGGTGGTGGGGGACAGCCCCCAGTGAAATCAGAGGTGAGAGCACAAAGCAATACAGTAGGCAGACTCCGTTTTTTTTGGGGGGGAGATGCTCGAGAATATCCGGGTGGACTCCTGAGGCTCGATCCCGCATTTGCGTATGCCGAGCCTCCTTCCTCATGACCTTTGTCCAGAGTGGAATGCCTCCCCGGCTCCCGGCACATGATCAGTGCATGCTCAGTCACGATATCAGTGCCTGGTCAGCCACGTGATCACTGACGGCACAGTCACGTGATCAGCGCCTCTCAGTCACGTGATCACTGTATGATAAACACGTGATCAGTGAACGACCAGCCACGTGATCACTGCATGCGCAGTCAGGTGGTCAGTTCCTGATCAGCCACCTGATCAGTGCGTGCACAGTCCCCTGATCAGCGCCTGTCAGTCACTGATCACTGCCTGATAAACACGTGATCAGTGCCCGAACAGCCACATCATCAGTGCATGCGCAGTCACGTGATCAGTGCATGATAGCCACGTGATCAGTGCGTGCACAGTCCCATGATCAGCGCCTGTCAGTCACTGATCATTGCCTGATAAACACGTGATCAGTGCATGATGAGCCATGTGATCAGTGCATGATCAGCCACGTCATCAGTGCATGCGCAGTCACGTGATCAGTGCATGATAGCCACGTGATCAGTGCATGCTCAGTCACGTGATCTGGACTTGATCAGCCACGTGATCAGTGCATGATCAGTCACGTGATCAGTGCATGATCAGTCACGTGATTCGTGCATGATCAGCCACGTGATCAGTGCATGATAGCCACGTGATCAGTGCATGATAGCCACGTGATCAGTGCATGATCAGTCACGTGATCAGTGCATGATCAGTCATTTGACTAGTACATGTAGCTTCGTGATCATTGCATGATCAGCCACGTGATCAGTGCATGATAGCCACGTGATCAGTGCATGATCAGTCACGTGATCAGTGCATGATCATCCACGTGATCAGTGCATGATCAGCCACGTGATCAGTGCATGATCAGCCACGTGATCAGTGCATGATGAGCCACGTGATCAGTGCATGATCAATTACGTGATCAGTGCATGATCAGTCACGTGACCAGTACATGGTAGCTACGTGATCATTGCATGATCAGCCACGTGATCAGTGCATGATAGCCACGTGATCAGTGCATGATCAGCCACGTGATCAGTGCATGATCAGTTACGTGATCAGTGCATGATCAGTCACGTGATCAGTACATGATAGCTACGTGATCATTGCATGATCAGCCACGTGATCAGTGCATGATAGCCACGTGATCAGTGCATGATCAGCCACGTGATCAGTGCATGATCAGCCACGTGATCAGTGCATGATGAGCCACGTGATCAGTGCATGATCAATTACGTGATCAGTGCATGATCAGTCACGTGACCAGTACATGGTAGCTACGTGATCAGTGCATGATCAGCCACGTGATCAGTGCATGATAGCCACGTGATCAGTGCATGATCAGCCACGTGATCAGTGCATGATCAGTTACGTGATCAGTGCATGATCAGTCACGTGATCAGTGCATGATAGCACGTGATCAGTGCATGATCAGCCACGTGATCAGTGCATGATAGCCACGTGATCAGTGCATGATAGCCACGTGATCAGTGCATGATCAGTCACGTGATCAGTGTGTGATCAGCCACGTGATCAGTGCATGATAGCCACGTGATCAGTGCATGATAGCCACGTGATCAGTGCATGATCAGCCACGTGATCAGTGCATGATCAGTCACGTGATCAGTGCATGATAGCCACGTGATCAGTGCATGATCAGTTACGTGATCAGTGCATGATCAGCCACGTGATCAGTGCATGATCAGACACGTGATCAGTGTATGATCAGCCACGTGATCAGTGCATGATATCCACGTGATCAGTGCATGATCAGTCACGTGATCAGTGTATGATCAGCCACGTGAACAGTGCATGCTCAGTCACGTGATCAGGGCCTGCTGAGCTGCGTGATTACTGTCTGCTCATCTGCTTGACAATTGCCAGCTGAGCTGCATGATTCCTGCCTGTCATCTGCTTGACAATTGCCAGCTGTGCTGCGTAATTCCTGCCTGCTCAGCTGCTTGATTATTGCCAGCTGAGCAGCATGATTCCTCACAGCTGAGTTCCATGATTATTGCCTGCTGACTGTTTGATTCGTGCCTACTCAGCTCTTTGTTTATTGCCTCCAGAGGCACATGATCAGTGTATGATAGCAAACATGATCAGCGCATGATCAGTCACATGATCAGCGCCATTAAGTCACGTGATCACTACATGATAGTCATGTGATCAGTCCATGCTCAGTCACGGTATCAGTGCATGATCAGCCACGTGATCAGTGCATGATAGCCACGTGATCAGTGCATGATAGCCACGTGATCAGTGCATGATCAGCCAGGTGATCAGTGCATGATTGCTACGTGATCAGTGCATGATCAGTCACGTGATCAGTGCATGATCAGGCACGTGATCAGTGCATGATCAGCCACGTGATCAGTGCATGATAGCCACGTGATCAGTGCATGATCAGTCACTGATCAGTGCATGATCAGTCACGTGACCAGTACATGGTAGCTACGTGATCATTGCATGATCAGCCACGTGATCAGTGCATGATCAGCCACGTGATCAGTGCATGATCAGCCACGTGATCAGTGCATGATCAGTCACGTGATCAGTGCATGATCAGCCACGTGATCAGTGCATGATCAGTCACGTGACCAGCATGTGGGAGCTGCGTGATCAGTGCATGATCAGCCACGTGATCAGTGCATGATAGCCACGTGATCAGTGCATGATCAGCCACGTGATCAGTGCATGATCAGTCACGTGATCAGTGCATGATCAGCCACGTGATCAGTGCATGATCAGTCACGTGATCAGTGCATGATATAGACGTGATCAGTGCATGATCAGTCACGTGATCAGTTCAAGATCAGTCACGTGATCAGTGCATGATCAGCCACGTGATCAGTGCATGATCAGCCACGTGATCAGTGCATGATCAGTCACGTGATCAGTGCATGATAGCTACGTGATCAGTGCATGATCAGTCACGTGATCAGTGCATGATCAGCCACGTGATCAGTGCATGATAGCCACGTGATCAGTGCATGATCAGTCACGTGATCAGTGCATGATCAGCCACGTGATCAGTGCATGATCAGTCACGTGATCAGTGCATGATATAGACGTGATCAGTGCATGATCAGTCACGTGATCAGTGCATGATCAGCCACGTGATCAGTGCATGATAGCCCGTGATCAGTGCATTAGCCAGTGATCAGTGCATGATCAGTCACGTGATCAGTGCATGATCAGCCACGTGATCAGTGCATGATAGCCACTGATCAGTGCATGATCAGTCACGTGATCAGTGCATGATCAGTCACGTGATCAGTGCATGATCAGTCACGTGATAGTGTGTGATCAGCCACGTGATCAGTGCATGATATCCACGTGATCAGTGCATGATAGCCACGTGATCAGTGCATGATCAGTCACGTGATCAGTGCATGATCAGTCACGTGACAGTGCATGTAGCCGTGATCAGTGCATGATCAGCCACGTGATCAGTGCATGATAGCCACGTGATCAGTGCATGATCAGTCACGTGATCAGTGCATGATCAGCCACGTGATCAGTGCATGATCAGCCACGTGATCAGTGCATGATCAGCCACGTGATCAGTGCATGATCAGCCACGTGATCAGTGCATGATCAGTTACGTGATCAGTGCATGATCAGTCACGTGATCAGTGCATGGTAGCTACGTGATCAGTGCATGATCAGCCACGTGATCAGTGCATGATAGCCACGTGATCAGTGCATGATCAGCCACGTGATCAGTGCATGATCAGCCACGTGATCAGTGCATGATAGCCACGTGATCAGTGCATGATCAGTCACGTGATCAGTGTGTGATCAGCCACGTGATCAGTGCATGATATCCACGTGATCAGTGCATGATCAGCCACGTGATCAGTGCATGATCAGCCACGTGATCAGTGCATGATCAGTCACGTGATCAGTGTGTGATCAGCCACGTGATCAGTGCATGATCAGCCACGTGATCAGTGCATGATCAGACACGTGATCAGTGTATGATCAGCCACGTGATCAGTGCATGATATCCACGTGATCAGTGCATGATCAGTCACGTGATCAGTGTATGATCAGCCACGTGAACAGTGCATGCTCAGTCACGTGATCAGGGCCTGCTGAGCTGCGTGATTACTGTCTGCTCATCTGCTTGACAATTGCCAGCTGAGCTGCATGATTCCTGCCTGTCATCTGCTTGACAATTGCCAGCTGAGCTGCGTAATTCCTGCCTGCTCAGCTGCTTGATTATTGCCAGCTGAGCAGCATGATTCCTCACAGCTGAGTTCCATGATTATTGCCTGCTGACTGTTTGATTCGTGCCTACTCAGCTCTTTGTTTATTGCCTCCAGAGGCACATGATCAGTGTATGATAGCAAACATGATCAGCGCATGATCAGTCACATGATCAGCGCCATTAAGTCACGTGATCACTACATGATAGTCATGTGATCAGTCCATGCTCAGTCACGGTATCAGTGCATGATCAGCCACGTGATCAGTGCATGATAGCCACGTGATCAGTGCATGATAGCCACGTGATCAGTGCATGATCAGCCACGTGATCAGTGCATGATCAGTCACGTGATCAGTGCATGATAGGCACGTGATCAGTGCATGATCAGCCACGTGATCAGTGCATGATAGCCACGTGATCAGTGCATGATCAGTCACTGATGGGTGTATGATCAGTCACGTGACCAGTACATGGTAGCTACGTGATCATTGCATGATCAGCCACGTGAGTAGTGCATGATCAGCCACGTGATCAGTGCATGATCAGTCACGTGATCAGTGCATGATCAGTCACGTGATCAGTGCATGATCAGCCACGTGATCAGTGCATGATCAGTCACGTGACCAGCATGTGGTAGCTGCGTGATCATTGCATGATCAGCCACGTGATCAGTGCATGATAGCCACGTGATCAGTGCATGATCAGCCACGTGATCAGTGCATGATCAGTCACGTGATCAGTGCATGATCAGCCACGTGATCAGTGCATGATAGCCACGTGATCAGTGCATGATAGCCACGTGATCAGTGCATGATAGCCACGTGATCAGTGCATGATCAGTCACGTGATCAGTGTGTGATCAGCCACGTGATCAGTGCATGATCAGTCAGTGATCAGTGCATGATCAATCACGTGATCAGTGCATGATCAGTCACGTGATCAGTGCATGGTAGCTACGTGATCAGTGCATGATCAGCCACGTGATCAGTGCATGATAGCCACGTGATCAGTGCATGATCAGTCACGTGATCAGTGCATGATCAGTCACGTGATCAGTGCATGATCAGCCACGTGATCAGTGCATGATCAGTCACGTGATCAGTGCATGGTAGCTACGTGATCAGTGCATGATCAGCCACGTGATCAGTGCATGATAGCCACGTGATCAGTGCATGATCAGTCACGTGATCAGTGCATGATCAGCCACGTGATCAGTGCATGATCAGTCACGTGATCAGTGCATGATCAGCCACGTGATCAGTGCATGATCAATTACGTGATCAGTGCATGATCAGTCACGTGATCAGTACATGGTAGCCACGTGATCAGTGCATGATCAGTTACGTGATCAGTGCATGATCAGCCACGTGATCAGTGCATGATCAGCCACGTGATCAGTGCATGATCAGCCACGTGATCAGTGCATGATAGCCACGTGATCAGTGCATGATCAGTTACGTGAGCAGTTTATGATCAGCCACGTGATCAGTGCATGGTCAGACACGTGAACAGTGTATGATCAGCCACGTGATCAGTGCATGATATCCAAGTGATCAGTGCATGATCATCACGTGATCAGTGTATGATCAGCCACGTGAACAGTGCATGCTCAGTCACGTGATCAGGGCCTGCTGAGCTGCGTGATTACTGTCTGCTCATCTGCTTGACAAGTGCCAGCTGAGCTGCACGATTCCTGCCTGTCATCTGCTTGACAATTGCCAGCTGTGCTGCGTAATTCCTGACTGCTCAGCTGCTTGATTATTGCCAGCTGAGCAGCATGATTCCTCACACCTGAGTTCCATGATTATTGCCTGCTGACTGTTTGATTCGTGCCTACTCAGCTCTTTGTTTATTGCCTCCAGAGGCACATGATCAGTGTATGATAGCAAACATGATCAGTGCATGATCAGTCACATGATCAGTGCCATTAAGTCACGTGATCACTACATGATAGTCATGTGATCAGTCCATGCTCAGTCACGGTATCAGTGCATGATCAGCCACGTGATCAGTGCATGATCAGTTACGTGATCAGTGCATGATCAGTCACGTGATCAGTGCATGGTAGCTACGTGATCAGTGCATGATCAGCCACGTGATCAGTGCATGATAGCCACGTGATCAGTGCATGATCAGCCACGTGATCAGTGCATGATCAGTCACGTGATCAGTGCATGATCAGTCACGTGATCAGTGCATGATCAGTCACGTGATCAGTGCATGATCAGCCACGTGATCAGTGCATGATCAGCCACGTGATCAGTGCATGATCAGTCATGTGATCAGTGCATGATAGCGTGATCAGTGCATGATCAGTCACGTGATCAGTGCATGATCAGCCACGTGATCAGTGCATGATAGCTACGTGATCAGTGCATGATCAGTCACGTGATCAGTGCATGATCAGTCACGTGATCAGTCTGTGATCAGCCACGTGATCAGTGCATGCTCAGTCACGTGATCAGTGCCTGCTGAGCTGCGTGATTCCTGCCTGTCATCTGCTTGACAATTGCCAGCTGTGCTGCGTAATTCCTGCCTGCTCATCTGCTTGATTATTGCCAGCTGAGCAGCATGATTTCTCAGAGCTGAGTTCCATGATTATTGCCTGCTGACTGATTCGTGCCTACTCAGCTCTTTGTTCATTGCCTCCAGAGGCACATGATCAGTGTATGACACCAAACATGATCAGTGCATGATCAGTCACATGATCAGTGCATGATAAGCCACGTGATCAGTGCATGATCAATTATGTGATCAGTGCATGATCAGTCATGTGACCAGTACATGGTAGCTGTGTGATCATTGCATGATCAGCCACGTGATCAGTGCATGATAGCCACGTGATCAGTGCATGATCAGTCACGTGATCAGTGCATGATCAGTCACGTGATCAGTGCATGATCAGTCACGTGATCAGTGCATGATAGCCACGTGATCAGTGCATGATCAGTCACGTGATACGTGTGTGATCAGCCACGTGATCAGTGCATGATATCCACGTGATCAGTGCATGATAGCCACGTGATCAGTGCATGATTAGTCACGTGATCAGTGCATGATCAGTCACGTGATACGTGTGTGATCAGCCACGTGATCAGTGCATGATGAGCCACGTGATCAGTGCAGGATCAATTACGTGATCAGTGCATGATCAGTCACGTGACCAGTACATGGTTGCTACGTGATCGTTGCATGTTCAGCCACGTGATCAGTGCATGATAGCCACGTGATCAGTGCATGATCAGTTACGTGATCAGTACATGATCAGTCACGTGAACAGTGCATGATCATTTACGTGATCTGTGCATGATCAGTCACGTGACCAGTATATGGTAGCTACGTGATCATTCCATGACGAGCAACGTGAGCAGTGCATGATAGCCACGTGATGTGTGCATGATGAGTTACGTGAGCAGAGTATGATCAGCCACGTGATCAGTGCATGAGTGCCACGTGATCAGTGCATGATATGTCACGTGACAGGTGTGTGATCAGCCACGTGATCAGTGCATGATCAGCCACGTGATCAGTGCATGATAGCCACGTGATCAGTGCATGATCAGACACGTGAACAGTGTATGATCAGCCACGTGATCAGTGCATGATATCCAAGTGATCAGTGCATGATCAATCACGTGATCAGTGTATGATCAGCCACGTGAACAGTGCATGCTCAGTCACGTGATCTGGGCCTTCTGAGCTGCGTGATTACTGTCTGCTCATCTGCTTGACAATTGCCAGCTGAGCTGCGTAATTCCTGCCTGCTCAGCTGCTTGATTATTGCCAGCTGAGCAGCATGATTCCTCACAGCTGAGTTCCATGATTATTGCCTGCTGACTGTTTGATTCGTGCCTACTCAGCTCTTTGTTTATTGCCTCCAGAGGCACATGATCAGTGTATGATAGCAAACATGATCAGCGCATGATCAGTCACATGATCAGCGACATTAAGTCACGTGATCACTACATGATAGTCATGTGATCAGTCCATGCTCAGTCACAGTATCAGTGCATGATCAGCCACGTGATCAGTGCATGATCTGTCACATGATTACTGTATGATCATCCACGTGATCAGTGCATGGGCAGTCATGTGATCAGTGCATGATATAGACGTGATCAGTGCATGATCAGTCTCGTGATCAGTGCATGAAAGCCACGTGATCAGTGCATGATCAGTCACCTGAAGGGTGTATGATCATTCACGTGACCTGTACATGGTAGCTACATGATCATTGCATGATAAGCCACGTGAGTAGTGCATGATAGCCACGTGATCACTGCATGATCAGTCACGTGATCAGTGCATGATCAGTCATGTGACCAGTACATGGTAGCTGCGTGATCATGCATGATCAGCCACGTGAGCAGTGCATGATAGCCACGTGATCAGTGCATGATCAGACACGTGATCAGTGCATGATCAGTCACGTGATCAGTGCATGATCAGCCACGTGATCAGTGCATGATCAGCCACGTGATCAGTGCATGATCAGCCACGTGATCAGTGCATGATCAGTCACGTGATCAGTGCATGGTAGCTACGTGATCAGTGCATGATCAGCCACGTGATCAGTGCATGATAGCCACGTGATCAGTGCATGATCAGCCACGTGATCAGTGCATGATCAATTACGTGATCAGTGCATGATCAGTCACGTGATCAGTACATGGTAGCTACGTGATCATTGCATGATCAGCCACGTGATCAGTGCATGATAGCCACGTGATCAGTGCATGATAGCCACGTGATCAGTGCATGATCAGTCACGTGATCAGTGTGTGATCAGCCACGTGATCAGTGCATGATATCCACGTGATCAGTGCATGATCAGCCACGTGATCAGTGCATGATCAGCCACGTGATCAGTGCATGATCAGTCACGTGATCAGTGTGTGATCAGCCACGTGATCAGTGCATGATCAGCCACGTGATCAGTGCATGGTCAGACACGTGAACAGTGTATGATCAGCCACGTGATCAGTGCATGATATCCAAGTGATCAGTGCATGATCAATCACGTGATCAGTGTATGATCAGCCACGTGAACAGTGCATGCTCAGTCACGTGATCAGGGCCTGCTGAGCTGCGTGATTACTGTCTGCTCATCTGCTTGACAATTGCCAGCTGAGCTGCACGATTCCTGCCTGTCATCTGCTTGACAATTGCCAGCTGTGCTGCGTAATTCCTGCCTGCTCAGCTGCTTGATTATTGCCAGCTGAGCAGCATGATTCCTCACAGCTGAGTTCCATGATTATTGCCTGCTGACTGTTTGATTCGTGCCTACTCAGCTCTTTGTTTATTGCCTCCAGAGGCACATGATCAGTGTATGATAGCAAACATGATCAGCGCATGATCAGTCACATGATCAGCGCCATTAAGTCACGTGATCACTACATGATAGTCATGTGATCAGTCCATGCTCAGTCACGGTATCAGTGCATGATCAGCCACGTGATCAGTGCATGATAGCCACGTGATCAGTGCATGATCAGCCACGTGATCAGTGCATGATCAGCCACGTGATCAGTGCATGATTGCTACGTGATCAGTGCATGATCAGTCACGTGATCAGTGCATGATCAGGCACGTGATCAGTGCATGATCAGCCACGTGATCAGTGCATGATAGCCACGTGATCAGTGCATGATCAGTCACTGATCAGTGCATGATCAGTCACGTGACCAGTACATGGTAGCTACATGATCATTGCATGATCAGCCACGTGATAGTGCATGATCAGCCACGTGATCAGTGCATGATCAGTCACGTGATCAGTGCATGATCAGCCACGTGATCAGTGCATGATCAGTCACGTGACCAGCATGTGGTAGCTGCGTGATCATTTCATGATGAGCCACGTTAGCAGTGCATGATAGCCACGTGATCAGTGCATGATAGCCACGTGATCAGTGCATGATCAGTCACGTGATCAGTGTGTGATCAGCCACGTGATCAGTGCATGATAGCCACGTGATCAGTGCATGATAGCCACGTGATCAGTGCATGATAGCCACGTGATCAGTGCATGATCAGTCACGTGATCAGTGTGTGATCAGCCACGTGATCAGTGCATGATGAGCCGCGTGATCAGTGCATGATCAATTACGTGATCAGTGCATGATCAGTCACGTGACCAGTACATGGTTGCTACGTGATCATTGCATGATCAGCCACGTGATCAGTGCATGATAGCCACGTGATCAGTGCATGATCAGTCACGTGATCAGTGCATGATCAGTCACGTGATCAGTGCATGATCATTTACGTGATCAGTGCATGATCAGTCACGTGACCAGTATATGGTACCTACGTGATCATTGCATGATCAGCCACGTGAGCAGTGCATGATAGCCACGTGATGTGTGCATGATCAGTTACGTGAGCAGAATATGATCAGCCACGTGATCAGTGCATGATGCCACGTGATCAGTGCATGATCAGTCACGTGACAGGTGTGTGATCAGCCACGTGATCAGTGCATGATCAGCCACGTGATCAGTGCATGATAGCCACGTGATCAGTGCATGATCAGTTACGTGATCAGTGTATGATCAGCCACGTGATCAGTGCATGGTCAGACACGTGATCAGTGTATGATCAGCCACGTGATCAGTGCATGATATCCACGTGATCAGTGCATGATCAGTCACGTGATCAGTGCATGATCAGTCACGTGATCAGTGCATGATCAGCCACGTGATCAGTGCATGATAGCCACGTGATCAGTGCATGATCAGTCACGTGATCAGTGCATGATCAGTCACGTGATCAGTGCATGATCAGCCACGTGATCAGTGCATGATCAATTACGTGATCAGTGCATGATCAGTCACGTGACCAGTACATGGTAGCTACGTGATCATTGCATGATCAGCCACGTGATCAGTGCATGATAGCCACGTGATCAGTGCATGATCAGTCACGTGATCAGTGCATGATCAGTCACGTGATCAGTGCATGATCAGTTACGTGATCAGTGCATGATCAGTCACGTGATCAGTGCATGTCAGCTACGTGATCAGTGCATGATCAGCCACGTGATCAGTGCATGATAGCCACGTGATCAGTGCATGATCAGTCACGTGATCAGTTCAAGATCAGTCACGTGATCAGTGCATGATCAGCCACGTGATCAGTGCATGATCAGTCACGTGATCAGTGCATGATCAGTCACGTGATCAGTGCATGGTAGCTACGTGATCAGTGCATGATCAGCCACGTGATCAGTGCATGATCAGTCACGTGATCAGTGCATGATCAGCCACGTGATCAGTGCATGATAGCCACGTGATCAGTGCATGATCAGTCACGTGATCAGTGCATGATCAGCCACGTGATCAGTGCATGATCAGTCACGTGATCAGTGCATGATAGACGTGATCAGTGCATGATCAGTCACGTGATCAGTGCATGATCAGCCACGTGATCAGTGCATGATAGCCACGTGATCAGTGCATTAGCCAGTGATCAGTGCATGATCAGTCACGTGATCAGTGCATGATCAGCCACGTGATCAGTGCATGATAGCCACTGATCAGTGCATGATCAGTCACGTGATCAGTGCATGATCAGTCACGTGATCAGTGCATGATCAGTCACGTGATCAGTGCATGATCAGCCACGTGATCAGTGCATGATAGCCACGTGATCAGTGCATGATAGCCACGTGATCAGTGCATGATCAGTCACGTGATCAGTGCATGATCAGTCACGTGACAGTGCATGTAGCCGTGATCAGTGCATGATCAGCCACGTGATCAGTGCATGATAGCCACGTGATCAGTGCATGATCAGTCACGTGATCAGTGCATGATCAGCCACGTGATCAGTGCATGATCAGCCACGTGATCAGTGCATGATCAGCCACGTGATCAGTGCATGATCAGCCACGTGATCAGTGCATGATCAATTACGTGATCAGTGCATGATCAGTCACGTGATCAGTGCATGGTAGCTACGTGATCAGTGCATGATCAGCCACGTGATCAGTGCATGATAGCCACGTGATCAGTGCATGATCAGCCACGTGATCAGTGCATGATCAGTTACGTGATCAGTGCATGATCAGTCACGTGATCAGTACATGATAGCTACGTGATCATTGCATGATCAGCCACGTGATCAGTGCATGATAGCCACGTGATCAGTGCATGATAGCCACGTGATCAGTGCATGATCAGTCACGTGATCAGTGTGTGATCAGCCACGTGATCAGTGCATGATATCCACGTGATCAGTGCATGATCAGCCACGTGATCAGTGCATGATCAGCCACGTGATCAGTGCATGATCAGTCACGTGATCAGTGTGTGATCAGCCACGTGATCAGTGCATGATCAGTTACGTGATCAGTGCATGATCAGACACGTGAACAGTGTATGATCAGCCACGTGATCAGTGCATGATATCCACGTGATCAGTGCATGATCAGTCACGTGATCAGTGTATGATCAGCCACGTGAACAGTGCATGCTCAGTCACGTGATCAGGGCCTGCTGAGCTGCGTGATTACTGTCTGCTCATCTGCTTGACAATTGCCAGCTGAGCTGCATGATTCCTGCCTGTCATCTGCTTGACAATTGCCAGCTGTGCTGCGTAATTCCTGCCTGCTCAGCTGCTTGATTATTGCCAGCTGAGCAGCATGATTCCTCACAGCTGAGTTCCATGATTATTGCCTGCTGACTGTTTGATTCGTGCCTACTCAGCTCTTTGTTTATTGCCTCCAGAGGCACATGATCAGTGTATGATAGCAAACATGATCAGCGCATGATCAGTCACATGATCAGCGCCATTAAGTCACGTGATCACTACATGATAGTCATGTGATCAGTCCATGCTCAGTCACGGTATCAGTGCATGATCAGCCACGTGATCAGTGCATGATAGCCACGTGATCAGTGCATGATCAGCCACGTGATCAGTGCATGATCAGCCACGTGATCAGTGCATGATTGCTACGTGATCAGTGCATGATCAGTCACGTGATCAGTGCATGATCAGGCACGTGATCAGTGCATGATCAGCCACGTGATCAGTGCATGATAGCCACGTGATCAGTGCATGATCAGTCACTGATCAGTGCATGATCAGTCACGTGACCAGTACATGGTAGCTACGTGATCATTGCATGATCAGCCACGTGATAGTGCATGATCAGCCACGTGATCAGTGCATGATCAGCCACGTGATCAGTGCATGATCAGTCACGTGATCAGTGCATGATCAGCCACGTGATCAGTGCATGATCAGTCACGTGACCAGCATGTGGTAGCTGCGTGATCAGTGCATGATCAGCCACGTGATCAGTGCATGATAGCCACGTGATCAGTGCATGATCAGCCACGTGATCAGTGCATGATCAGTCACGTGATCAGTGCATGATCAGCCACGTGATCAGTGCATGATCAGTCACGTGATCAGTGCATGATATAGACGTGATCAGTGCATGATCAGTCACGTGATCAGTTCAAGATCAGTCACGTGATCAGTGCATGATCAGCCACGTGATCAGTGCATGATCAGTTACGTGATCAGTGCATGATCAGTCACGTGATCAGTGCATGGTAGCTACGTGATCAGTGCATGATAGCCACGTGATCAGTGCATGATCAGTTACGTGATCAGTGCATGATCAGCCACGTGATCAGTGCATGATAGCCACGTGATCAGTGCATGATCAGTCACGTGATCAGTGCATGATCAGCCACGTGATCAGTGCATGATCAGTCACGTGATCAGTGCATGATATAGACGTGATCAGTGCATGATCAGTCACGTGATCAGTGCATGATCAGCCACGTGATCAGTGCATGATCAGCCACGTGATCAGTGCATTAGCCAGTGATCAGTGCATGATCAGTCACGTGATCAGTGCATGATCAGCCACGTGATCAGTGCATGATAGCCACGTGATCAGTGCATGATCAGTCACGTGATCAGTGCATGATCAGTCACGTGATCAGTGCATGATCAGTCACGTGATCGTGTGTGATCAGCCACGTGATCAGTGCATGATAGCCACGTGATCAGTGCATGATAGCCACGTGATCAGTGCATGATCAGTCACGTGATCAGTGCATGATCAGTCACGTGACAGTGCATGTAGCCACGTGATCAGTGCATGATCAGCCACGTGATCAGTGCATGATAGCCACGTGATCAGTGCATGATCAGTCACGTGATCAGTGCATGATCAGCCACGTGATCAGTGCATGATCAGCCACGTGATCAGTGCATGATCAGCCACGTGATCAGTGCATGATCAGCCACGTGATCAGTGCATGATCAGTTACGTGATCAGTGCATGATCAGTCACGTGATCAGTGCATGGTAGCTACGTGATCAGTGCATGATCAGCCACGTGATCAGTGCATGATAGCCACGTGATCAGTGCATGATCAGTTACGTGATCAGTGCATGATCAGTCACGTGATCAGTGCATGGTAGCTACGTGATCAGTGCATGATCAGCCACGTGATCAGTGCATGATAGCCACGTGATCAGTGCATGATAGCCACGTGATCAGTGCATGATCAGTCACGTGATCCGTGTGATCAGCCACGTGATCAGTGCATGATAGCCACGTGATCAGTGCATGATCAGCCACGTGATCAGTGCATGATCAGCCACGTGATCAGTGCATGATCAGTCACGTGATCAGTGTGTGATCAGCCACGTGATCAGTGCATGATATCCAAGTGATCAGTGCATGATCAATCACGTGATCAGTGTATGATCAGCCACGTGAACAGTGAATGCTCAGTCACGTGATCAGGGCCTGCTGAGCTGCGTGATTACTGTCTGCTCATCTGCTTGACAATTGCCAGCTGAGCTGCACGATTCCTGCCTGTCATCTGCTTGACAATTGCCAGCTGTGCTGCGTAATTCCTGCCTGCTCAGCTGCTTGATTATTGCCAGCTGAGCAGCATGATTCCTCACAGCTGAGTTCCATGATTATTGCCTGCTGACTGTTTGATTCGTGCCTACTCAGCTCTTTGTTTATTGCCTCCAGAGGCACATGATCAGTGTATGATAGCAAACATGATCAGCGCATGATCAGTCACATGATCAGCGCCATTAAGTCACGTGATCACTACATGATAGTCATGTGATCAGTCCATGCTCAGTCACGGTATCAGTGCATGATCAGCCACGTGATCAGTGCATGATAGCCACGTGATCAGTGCATGATCAGCCACGTGATCAGTGCATGATCAGCCACGTGATCAGTGCATGATCAGTCACGTGATCAGTGCATGATCAGGCACGTGATCAGTGCATGATCAGCCACGTGATCAGTGCATGATAGCCACGTGATCAGTGCATGATCAGTCACTGATGGGTGTATGATCAGTCACGTGATCAGTACATGGTAGCTACATGATCATTGCATGATCAGCCACGTGAGTAGTGCATGATCAGCCACGTGATCAGTGCATGATCAGTCACGTGATCAGTGCATGATCAGTCACGTGATCAGTGCATGATCAGCCACGTGATCAGTGCATGATCAGTCACGTGACCAGCATGTGGTAGCTGCGTGATCAGTGCATGATCAGCCACGTGATCAGTGCATGATAGCCACGTGATCAGTGCATGATAGCCACGTGATCAGTGCATGATCAGTCACGTGATCAGTGTGTGATCAGCCACGTGATCAGTGCATGATATCCACGTGATCAGTGCATGATAGCCACGTGATCAGTGCATGATAGCCACGTGATCAGTGCATGATCAGTCACGTGACAGTGTGTGATCAGCCACGTGATCAGTGCATGATGAGCCACGTGATCAGTGCATGATCAATTACGTGATCAGTGCATGATCAGTCACGTGATCAGTACATGGTTGCTACGTGATCATTGCATGATCAGCCACGTGAGCAGTGCATGATAGCCACGTGATCAGTGCATGATCAGTCACGTGATCAGTGCATGATCAGTCACGTGATCAGTGCATGATCATTTACGTGATCAGTGCATGATCAGTCACGTGACCAGTATATGGTAGCTACGTGATCATTGCATGATCAGCCACGTGAGCAGTGCATGATAGCCACGTGATGTGTGCATGATCAGTTACGTGAGCAGTGTATGATCAGCCACGTGATCAGTGCATGATGCCACGTGATCAGTGCATGATCAGTCACGTGACAGGTGTGTGATCAGCCACGTGATCAGTGCATGATCAGCCACGTGATCAGTGCATGATAGCCACGTGATCAGTGCATGATCAGTTACGTGATCAGTGTATGATCAGCCACGTGATCAGTGCA
The DNA here is from genome assembly GCF_032452875.1 of Bos javanicus. NCBI lineage: Eukaryota > Metazoa > Chordata > Mammalia > Artiodactyla > Bovidae > Bos > Bos javanicus. Next base: position 98,098 of record NW_026893730.1, read on the forward strand.
TGGTCAGACACGTGATCAGTGTATGATCAGCCACGTGATCAGTGCATGATATCCACGTGATCAGTGCATGATCAGTCACGTGATCAGTGCATGATCAGTCACGTGATCAGTGCATGATCAGCCACGTGATCAGTGCATGATAGCCACGTGATCAGTGCATGATCAGTCACGTGATCAGTGCATGATCAGTCACGTGATCAGTGCATGATCAATTACGTGATCAGTGCATGATCAGTCACGTGATCAGTGCATGTAGCTACGTGATCAGTGCATGATCAGCCACGTGATCAGTGCATGATAGCCACGTGATCAGTGCATGATCAGTCACGTGATCAGTTCAAGATCAGTCACGTGATCAGTGCATGATCAGCCACGTGATCAGTGCATGATCAATCACGTGATCAGTGCATGATCAGTCACGTGATCAGTGCATGGTAGCTACGTGATCAGTGCATGATAGCCACGTGATCAGTGCATGATCAGTCACGTGATCAGTGCATGATCAGCCACGTGATCAGTGCATGATAGCCACGTGATCAGTGCATGATAGTCACGTGATCAGTGCATGATCATCCACGTGATCAGTGCATGATCAGTCATGTGATCAGTGCATGATATAGACGTGATCAGTGCATGATCAGTCACGTGATCAGTGCATGATCAGCCACGTGATCAGTGCATGATAGCCCGTGATCAGTGCATTAGCCAGTGATCAGTGCATGATCAGTCACGTGATCAGTGCATGATCAGCCACGTGATCAGTGCATGATAGCCACGTGATCAGTGCATGATCAGTCACGTGATCAGTGCATGATCAGTCACGTGATCAGTGCATGATCAGTCACGTGATCAGTGTGTGATCAGCCACGTGATCAGTGCATGATAGCCACGTGATCAGTGCATGATAGCCACGTGATCAGTGCATGATCAGTCACGTGATCAGTGCATGATCAGTCACGTGACAGTGCATGTAGCCACGTGATCAGTGCATGATCAGCCACGTGATCAGTGCATGATAGCCACGTGATCAGTGCATGATCAGTCACGTGATCAGTGCATGATCAGCCACGTGATCAGTGCATGATCAGCCACGTGATCAGTGCATGATCAGCCACGTGATCAGTGCATGATCAGCCACGTGATCAGTGCATGATCAATTACGTGATCAGTGCATGATCAGTCACGTGACCAGTACATGGTAGCTACGTGATCAGTGCATGATCAGCCACGTGATCAGTGCATGATAGCCACGTGATCAGTGCATGATCAGCCACGTGATCAGTGCATGATCAGTTACGTGATCAGTGCATGATCAGTCACGTGACCAGTACATGGTAGCTACGTGATCATTGCATGATCAGCCACGTGATCAGTGCATGATAGCCACGTGATCAGTGCATGATAGCCACGTGATCAGTGCATGATCAGTCACGTGATCAGTGTGTGATCAGCCACGTGATCAGTGCATGATATCCACGTGATCAGTGCATGATCAGCCACGTGATCAGTGCATGATCAGCCACGTGATCAGTGCATGATCAGTCACGTGATCAGTGTGTGATCAGCCACGTGATCAGTGCATGATCAGTTACGTGATCAGTGCATGGTCAGACACGTGAACAGTGTATGATCAGCCACGTGATCAGTGCATGATATCCAAGTGATCAGTGCATGATCAATCACGTGATCAGTGTATGATCAGCCACGTGAACAGTGCATGCTCAGTCACGTGATCAGGGCCTGCTGAGCTGCGTGATTACTGTCTGCTCATCTGCTTGACAATTGCCAGCTGAGCTGCACGATTCCTGCCTGTCATCTGCTTCACAATTGCCAGCTGTGCTGCGTAATTCCTGCCTGCTCAGCTGCTTGATTATTGCCAGCTGAGCAGCATGATTCCTCACAGCTGAGTTCCATGATTATTGCCTGCTGACTGTTTGATTCGTGCCTACTCAGCTCTTTGTTTATTGCCTCCAGAGGCACATGATCAGTGTATGATAGCAAACATGATCAGCGCATGATCAGTCACATGATCAGCGCCATTAATTCACGTGATCACTACATGATAGTCATGTGATCAGTCCATGCTCAGTCACGGTATCAGTGCATGATCAGCCACGTGATCAGTGCATGATAGCCACGTGATCAGTGCATGATCAGTTACGTGATCAGTGCATGATCAGCCACGTGATCAGTGCATGATCAGTCACGTGATCAGTGCATGATAGGCACGTGATCAGTGCATGATCAGCCACGTGATCAGTGCATGATAGCCACGTGATCAGTGCATGATCAGTCACTGATGGGTGTATGATCAGTCACGTGACCAGTACATGGTAGCTACATGATCATTGCATGATCAGCCACGTGAGTAGTGCATGATCAGCCACGTGATCAGTGCATGATCAGTCACGTGATCAGTGCATGATCAGTCACGTGATCAGTGCATGATCAGCCACGTGATCAGTGCATGATCAGTCACGTGACCAGCATGTGGTAGCTGCGTGATCATTTCATGATGAGCCACGTTAGCAGTGCATGATAGCCACGTGATCAGTGCATGATCAGCCACGTGATCAGTGCATGATCAGTCACGTGATCAGTGTGTGATCAGCCACGTGATCAGTGCATGATATCCACGTGATCAGTGCATGATAGCCACGTGATCAGTGCATGATAGCCACGTGATCAGTGCATGATCAGTCACGTGACAGTGTGTGATCAGCCACGTGATCAGTGCATGATCAGCCACGTGATCAGTGCATGATCAATTACGTGATCAGTGCATGATCAGTCACGTGATCAGTGCATGGTTGCTACGTGATCAGTGCATGATCAGCCACGTGATCAGTGCATGATAGCCACGTGATCAGTGCATGATCAGTCACGTGATCAGTGCATGATCAGTCACGTGATCAGTGCATGATCATTTACGTGATCAGTGCATGATCAGTCACGTGACCAGTGCATGGTAGCTACGTGATCAGTGCATGATCAGCCACGTGATCAGTGCATGATAGCCACGTGATCAGTGCATGATCAGTCACGTGATCAGTGCATGATCAGCCACGTGATCAGTGCATGATCAGTCACGTGATCAGTGCATGATCAGCCACGTGATCAGTGCATGATCAGTTACGTGATCAGTGCATGATCAGTCACGTGATCAGTGCATGGTAGCTACGTGATCAGTGCATGATCAGTCACGTGATCAGTGCATGATCAGCCACGTGATCAGTGCATGATCAGCCACGTGATCAGTGCATGATCAGCCACGTGATCAGTGCATGATAGCCACGTGATCAGTGCATGATCAGTTACGTGAGCAGTTTATGATCAGCCACGTGATCAGTGCATGGTCAGACACGTGAACAGTGTATGATCAGCCACGTGATCAGTGCATGATATCCAAGTGATCAGTGCATGATCATCACGTGATCAGTGTATGATCAGCCACGTGAACAGTGCATGCTCAGTCACGTGATCAGGGCCTGCTGAGCTGCGTGATTACTGTCTGCTCATCTGCTTGACAATTGGCAGCTGAGCTGCACGATTCCTGCCTGTCATCTGCTTGACAATTGCCAGCTGTGCTGCGTAATTCCTGCCTGCTCAGCTGCTTGATTATTGCCAGCTGAGCAGCATGATTCCTCACACCTGAGTTCCATGATTATTGCCTGCTGACTGTTTGATTCGTGCCTACTCAGCTCTTTGTTTATTGCCTCCAGAGGCACATGATCAGTGTATGATAGCAAACATGATCAGTGCATGATCAGTCACATGATCAGCGCCATTAAGTCATGTGATCACTATATGATAGTCATGTGATCAGTCCATGCTCAGTCACGGTATCAGTGCATGATCAGCCACGTGATCAGTGCATGATCAGTTACGTGATCAGTGCATGATCAGTCACGTGATCAGTGCATGGTAGCTACGTGATCAGTGCATGATCAGCCACGTGATCAGTGCATGATAGCCACGTGATCAGTGCATGATCAGCCACGTGATCAGTGCATGATCAGTCACGTGATCAGTGCATGATCAGTCACGTGATCAGTGCATGATCAGTCACGTGATCAGTGCATGATCAGCCACGTGATCAGTGCATGATCAGCCACGTGATCAGTGCATGATCAGTCATGTGTCAGTGCATGATAGCACGTGATCAGTGCATGATCAGTCACGTGATCAGTGCATGATCAGCCACGTGATCAGTGCATGATAGCTACGTGATCAGTGCATGATCAGTCACGTGATCAGTGCATGATCAGTCACGTGATCAGTGTGTGATCAGCCACGTGATCAGTGCATGATCAGTCACGTGATCAGTGCATGCTGAGCTGCGTGATTCCTGCCTGTCATCTGCTTGACAATTGCCACCTGTGCTGCGTAATTCCTGCCTGCTCATCTACTTGATTATTGCCAGCTGAGCAGCATGATTTCTCAGAGCTGAGTTCCATGATTATAGCCTTCTGACTGATTCCTGCCTACTCAGCTCAATGTTCATTGCCTCCAGAGGCACATGATCAGTGTATGACACCAAACATGATCAGTGCATGATCAGTCACATGATCAGTGCATGATAAGCCACGTGATCAGTGCATGATCAATTACGTGATCAGTGCATGATCAGTCACGTGATCAGTACATGGTAGCTGCGTGATCAGTGCATGATCAGCCACGTGATCAGTGCATGATAGCCACGTGATCAGTGCATGATCAGTCACGTGATCAGTGCATGATCAGTCACGTGATCAGTGCATGATCAGTCACGTGATCAGTGCATGATAGCCACGTGATCAGTGCATGATCAGTCACGTGATACGTGTGTGATCAGCCACGTGATCAGTGCATGATATCCACGTGATCAGTGCATGATAGCCACGTGATCAGTGCATGATCAGTCACGTGATCAGTGCATGATCAGTCACGTGATACGTGTGTGATCAGCCACCGGATCAGTGCGTGATGAGCCACGTGATCAGTGCATGATCAATTACGTGATCAGTGCATGATCAGTCACGTGACCAGTACATGGTTGCTACGTGATCGTTGCATGTTCAGCCACGTGAGCAGTGCATGATAGCCACGTGATCAGTGCATGATCAGTCACGTGATCAGTACATGATCAGTCACGTGAACAGTGCATGATCATTTACGTGATCTGTGCATGATCAGTCACGTGACCAGTATATGGTAGCTACGTGATCATTCCATGACGAGCAACGTGAGCAGTGCATGATAGCCATGTGATGTGTGCATGATGAGTTTCGTGAGCAGAGTATGATCAGCCACGTGATCAGTGCATGAGTGCCAGGTGATCAGTGCATGATATGTCACGTGACAGGTGTGTGATCAGCCACGTGATCAGTGCATGATCAGCCACGTGATCAGTGCATGATCAGCCACGTGATCAGTGCATGATCAGACACGTGAACAGTGTATGATCAGCCACGTGATCAGTGCATGATATCCAAGTGATCAGTGCATGATCAATCACGTGATCAGTGTATGATCAGCCACGTGAACAGTGCATGCTCAGTCACGTGATCTGGGCCTTCTGAGCTGCGTGATTACTGTCTGCTCATCTGCTTGACAATTGCCAGCTGAGCTGCGTAATTCCTGCCTGCTCAGCTGCTTGATTATTGCCAGCTGAGCAGCATGATTCCTCACAGCTGAGTTCCATGATTATTGCCTGCTGACTGTTTGATTCGTGCCTACTCAGCTCTTTGTTTATTGCCTCCAGAGGCACATGATCAGTGTATGATAGCAAACATGATCAGCGCATGATCAGTCACATGATCAGCGCCATTAAGTCACGTGATCACTACATGATAGTCATGTGATCAGTCCATGCTCAGTCACGGTATCAGTGCATGATCAGCCACGTGATCAGTGCATGATCTGTCACATGATTAGTGTATGATCATCCACGTGATCAGTGCATGGGCAGTCATGTGATCAGTGCATGATATAGACGTGATCAGTGCATGATCAGTCTCGTGATCAGTGCATGATAGCCACGTGATCAGTGCATGATCAGTCACCTGAAGGGTGTATGATCTTTCACGTGACCTGTACATGGTAGCTACATGATCATTGCATGATAAGCCACGTGAGTAGTGCATGATAGCCACGTGATCAGTGCATGATCAGTCACGTGATCAGTGCATGATCAGTCATGTGACCAGTACATGGTAGCTGCGTGATCATGCATGATCAGCCACGTGAGCAGTGCATGATAGCCACGTGATCAGTGCATGATCAGACACGTGATCAGTGCATGATCAGTCACGTGATCAGTGCATGATCAGCCACGTGATCAGTGCATGATCAGCCACGTGATCAGTGCATGATCAGCCACGTGATCAGTGCATGATCAGTCACGTGATCAGTGCATGATCAGTCACGTGATCAGTGCATGATCAGCCACGTGATCAGTGCATGATCAGCCACGTGATCAGTGCATGATCAGCCACGTGATCAGTGCATGATCAGTCACGTGATCAGTGCATGATCAGTCACGTGACCAGTACATGGTAGCTGTGATCATGCATGATCAGCCACGTGATCAGTGCATGATAGCCACGTGATCAGTGCATGATCAGCCACGTGATCAGTGCATGATCAGTCACGTGATCAGTGCATGATCAGCCACGTGATCAGTGCATGATCAGTCACGTGATCAGTGCATGATCAGCCACGTGATCAGTGCATGATAGCCACGTGATCAGTGCATGATCAGCCACGTGATCAGTGCATGATAGCCACGTGATCAGTGCATGATCAGTCACGTGATCAGTGCATGATCAGCCACGTGATCAGTGCATGATGCCACGTGATCAGTGCATGATCAGTCACGTGATCAGTGCATGATCAGCCACGTGATCAGTGCATGATCAGCCACGTGATCAGTGCATGATAGCCACGTGATCAGTGCATGATCAGTCACGTGATCAGTGCATGATCAGCCACGTGATCAGTGCATGATCAGACACGTGATCAGTGCATGATCAGCCACGTGATCAGTGCATGATATCCACGTGATCAGTGCATGATCAGTCACGTGATCAGTGCATGATCAGTCACGTGATCAGTGCATGATCAGCCACGTGATCAGTGCATGATAGCCACGTGATCAGTGCATGATCAGTCACGTGATCAGTGCATGATCAGTCACGTGATCAGTGCATGATCAGTCACGTGATCAGTGCATGGTAGCTACGTGATCAGTGCATGATCAGCCACGTGATCAGTGCATGATAGCCACGTGATCAGTGCATGATCAGTCACGTGATCAGTGCATGATCAGTCACGTGATCAGTGCATGATCAGTTACGTGATCAGTGCATGATCAGTCACGTGACCAGTGCATGTAGCTACGTGATCAGTGCATGATCAGCCACGTGATCAGTGCATGATAGCCACGTGATCAGTGCATGATCAGCCACGTGATCAGTGCATGATCAGCCACGTGATCAGTGCATGATCAGTCACGTGATCAGTGCATGATCAGCCACGTGATCAGTGCATGATACCACGTGATCAGTTCATGATCAGTCACGTGATCAGTGCATGATCAGCCACGTGATCAGTGCATGATAGTCACGTGATCAGTGCATGATAGCCACGTGATCAGTGCATGATCAGTCACGTGATCAGTGCATGATCAGGCACGTGATCAGTGCATGATCAGCCACGTGATCAGTGCATGATAGTCACGTGATCAGTGCATGATCAGGCACGTGATCAGTGCATGATCAGCCACGTGATCAGTGCATGATCAGCCACGTGATCAGTGCATGATCAGTCACGTGATCAGTGCATGATAGCCACGTGATCAGTGCATGATCAGCCACGTGATCAGTGCATGATCAGTCACGTGATCAGTGCATGATCAGCCACGTGATCAGTGCATGATCAGTCATGTGTCAGTGCATGATAGCCCGTGATCAGTGCATGATCAGTCCCGTGATCAGTGCATGATCAGCCACGTGATCAGTGCATGATAGCTACGTGATCAGTGCATGATCAGTCACGTGATCAGTGCATGATCAGCCACGTGATCAGTGCATGATCAGCCACGTGATCAGTGCATGATCAGTACGTGATCAGTGCATGATCAGCCACGTGATCAGTGCATGATAGCCACGTGATCAGTGCATGATCAGTCACGTGATCAGTGTGTGATCAGCCACGTGAACAGTGCATGCTCAGTCACGTGATCAGGGCCTGCTGAGCTGCGTGATTACTGTCTGCTCATCTGCTTGACAATTGCCAGCTGAGCTGCACGATTCCTGCCTGTCATCTGCTTGACAATTGCCACCTGTGCTGCGTAATTCCTGCCTGCTCAGCTATTTGATTATTGCCAGCTGAGCAGCATGATTTCTCAGAGCTGAGTTCCATGATTATAGCCTGCTGACTGTTTCGTGCCTACTCAGCTCTTTGTTCATTGCCTCCAGAGGCACATGATCAGTGTATGATACCAAACATGATCAGCACATGATCAGTCACATGATCAGTGCATGATAAGCCACGTGATCAGTGCATGATCAGTCACGTGATCAGTGCATGATCAGTCACGTGATCAGTACATGGTAGCCACGTGATCAGTGCATGATCAGCCACGTGATCAGTGCATGATAGCCACGTGATCAGTGCATGATCAGTCACGTGATCAGTGCATGGTAGCTACGTGATCAGTGCATGATCAGCCACGTGATCAGTGCATGATCAGTCACGTGATCAGTGCATGGTAGCTACGTGATCAGTGCATGATCAGCCACGTGATCAGTGCATGATAGCCACGTGATCAGTGCATGATCAGCCACGTGATCAGTGCATGATCAGTCACGTGATCAGTGCATGATCATTACGTGATCAGTGCATGATCAGTCACGTGACCAGTATATGGTAGCTACGTGATCATTCCATGACAGCCACGTGAGCAGTGCATGATAGCCACGTGATGTGCATGATCAGTTACGTGATCAGTGTATGATCAGCCACGTGATCAGTGCATGAGTGCCACGTGATCAGTGCATGATAGTCACGTGACAGTGTGTGATCAGCCACGTGATCAGTGCATGATCAGCCACGTGATCAGTGCATGATAGCCACGTGATCAGTGCATGATCAGACACGTGATCAGTGTATGATCAGCCACGTGATCAGTGCATGATATCCAAGTGATCAGTGCATGATCAATCACGTGATCAGTGTATGATCAGCCACGTGAACAGTGCATGCTCAGTCACGTGATCAGGGCCTGCTGAGCTGCGTGATTACTGTCTGCTCATCTGCTTGACAATTGCCAGCTGAGCTGCACGATTCCTGCCTGTCATCTGCTTGACAATTGCCAGCTGTGCTGCGTAATTCCTGCCTGCTCAGCTGCTTGATTATTGCCAGCTGAGCAGCATGATTTCTCACAGCTGAGTTCCATGATTATAGCCTGCTGACTGTTTCCTTCCTACTCAGCTCTATGTTCATTGCCTCCAGAGGCACATGATCAGTGTATGACACCAAACATGATCAGCACATGATCAGTCACATGATCAGTGCATGATAAGCCACGTGATCAGTGCATGATCAGTCACGTGATCAGTGCATGATCAGTCACGTGATCAGTGCATGGTAGCTGCGTGATCAGTGCATGATCAGCCACGTGATCAGTGCATGATAGCCACGTGATCAGTGCATGATCAGTCACGTGATCAGTGCATGATCAGTCACGTGATCAGTGCATGATCAGTCACGTGATCAGTGCATGATAGCCACGTGATCAGTGCATGATCAGTCACGTGATCGTGTGTGATCAGCCACGTGATCAGTGCATGATAGCCACGTGATCAGTGCATGATCAGTCACGTGATCAGTGCATGATCAGTCACGTGATACGTGTGTGATCAGCCACGTGATCAGTGCATGATGAGCCACGTGATCAGTGCATGATCAATTACGTGATCAGTGCATGATCAGTCACGTGACCAGTACATGGTTGCTACGTGATCGTTGCATGATCAGCCACGTGATCAGTGCATGATAGCCACGTGATCAGTGCATGATCAGTCACGTGATCAGTGCATGATCAGTCACGTGATCAGTGCATGATCATTTACGTGATCAGTGCATGATCAGTCACGTGACCAGTATATGGTAGCTACGTGATCATTGCATGACAGCCACGTGATCAGTGCATGATAGCCACGTGATCAGTGCATGATCAGTCACGTGATCAGTGTATGATCAGCCACGTGATCAGTGCATGATCAGTCACGTGATCAGTGCATGATCAGCCACGTGATCAGTGCATGATAGCCACGTGATCAGTGCATGATCAGTTACGTGATCAGTGCATGATCAGTCACGTGATCAGTGCATGATAGCCACGTGATCAGTGCATGATCAGTCACGTGATCAGTGTATGATCAGCCACGTGAACAGTGCATGCTCAGTCACGTGATCAGGGCCTGCTGAGCTGCGTGATTACTGTCTGCTCATCTGCTTGACAATTGCCAGCTGAGCTGCACGATTCCTGCCTGTCATCTGCTTGACAATTGCCAGCTGTGCTGCGTAATTCCTGCCTGCTCAGCTGCTTGATTATTGCCAGCTGAGCAGCATGATTCCTCACAGCTGAGTTCCATGATTATTGCCTGCTGACTGTTTCCTGCCTACTCAGCTCTTTGTTTATTGCCTCCAGAGGCACATGATCAGTGTATGATACCAAACATGATCAGCACATGATCAGTCACATGATCAGTGCATGATAAGCCACGTGATCAGTGCATGATCAGTCACGTGATCAGTGCATGATCAGTCACGTGATCAGTGCATGATAGCTGCGTGATCAGTGCATGATCAGCCACGTGATCAGTGCATGATAGCCACGTGATCAGTGCATGATAGCCACGTGATCAGTGCATGATCAGTCACGTGATCAGTGCATGATCAGTCACGTGATCAGTGCATGATCATTCACGTGATCAGTGCATGATCAGTCACGTGACCAGTATATGGTAGCTACGTGATCATTGCATGACAGCCACGTGAGCAGTGCATGATAGCCACGTGATGTGTGCATGATCAGTTACGTGATCAGTGTATGATCAGCCACGTGATCAGTGCATGAGTGCCACGTGATCAGTGCATGATATGTCACGTGACAGTGTGTGATCAGCCACGTGATCAGTGCATGATCAGCCACGTGATCAGTGCATGATAGCCACGTGATCAGTGCATGATCAGTTACGTGATCAGTGTATGATCAGCCACGTGATCAGTGCATGGTCAGACACGTGATCAGTGTATGATCAGCCACGTGATCAGTGCATGATATCCACGTGATCAGTGCATGATCATCACGTGATCAGTGTATGATCAGCCACGTGAACAGTGCATGCTCAGTCACGTGATCAGGGCCTGCTGAGCTGCGTGATTACTGTCTGCTCATCTGCTTGACAATTGCCAGCTGTGCTGCGTAATTCCTGCCTGCTCAGCTGCTTGATCATTGCCAGCTGAGCAGCATGATTCCTCACACCTGAGTTCCATGATTATTGCCTGCTGACTGTTTGATTCGTGCCTACTCAGCTCTTTGTTTATTGCCTCCAGAGGCACATGATCAGTGCATGATAGCAAACATGATCAGCGCATGATCAGTCACATGATCAGTGCCATTAAGTCACGTGATCACTACATGATAGTCATGTGATCAGTCCATGCTCAGTCACGGTATCAGTGCATGATCAGCCACGTGATCAGTGCATGATCAGCCACGTGATCAGTGCATGATCAGCCACGTGATCAGTGCATGATCAGTCACGTGATCAGTGCATGATCAGGCACGTGATCAGTGCATGATCAGCCACGTGATCAGTGCATGATAGCCACGTGATCAGTGCATGATCAGTCACCTGATGGGTGTATGATCAGTCACGTGACCAGTACATGGTAGCTACATGATCATTGCATGATCAGCCACGTGAGTAGTGCATGATAGCCACGTGATCAGTGCATGATCAGTCACGTGATCAGTGCATGATCAGTCATGTGATCAGTGCATGATCAGGCACGTGATCAGTGCATGATCAGCCACGTGATCAGTGCATGATAGCCACGTGATCAGTGCATGATCAGTCACGTGATCAGTGCATGATCAGCCACGTGATCAGTGCATGATCAGCCACGTGATCAGTGCATGATCAGTCACGTGATCAGTGCATGATCAGTCACGTGATCAGTGCATGATAGCCACGTGATCAGTGCATGATCAGTCACGTGATCAGTGCATGATCAGTCACGTGATCAGTGCATGATCAGCCACGTGATCAGTGCATGATCAGCCACGTGATCAGTGCATGATCAATTACGTGATCAGTGCATGATCAGTCACGTGACCAGTACATGGTAGCTGCGTGATCATTGCATGATCAGCCACGTGATCAGTGCATGATAGCCACGTGATCAGTGCATGATCAGTCACGTGATCAGTGCATGATCAGTCACGTGATCAGTGCATGATCAGTCACGTGATCAGTGCATGATAGCCACGTGATCAGTGCATGATCAGTCACGTGATACGTGTGTGATCAGCCACGTGATCAGTGCATGATGAGCCACGTGATCAGTGCAGGATCAATTACGTGATCAGTGCATGATCAGTCACGTGACCAGTACATGGTTGCTACGTGATCGTTGCATGATCAGCCACGTGAGCAGAGCATGATAGCCACGTGATCAGTGCATGATCAGTCACGTGATCAGTACATGATCAGTCACGTGAACAGTGCATGATCATTTACGTGATCTGTGCATGATCAGTCACGTGACCAGTATATGGTAGCTACGTGATCATTCCATGACGAGCCACGTGAGCAGTGCATGATAGCCACGTGATGTGTGCATGATGAGTTACGTGAGCAGAGTATGATCAGCCACGTGATCAGTGCATGAGTGCCACGTGATCAGTGCATGATATGTCACGTGACAGGTGTGTGATCAGCCACGTGAACAGTGCATGTTCAGCCACGTGATCAGTGCATGATAGCCACGTGATCAGTGCATGATCAGTTACGTGAGCAGTGTATGATCAGCCACGTGATCAGTGCATGGTCAGACACGTGAACAGTGTATGATCAGCCACGTGATCAGTGCATGATATCCAAGTGATCAGTGCATGATCATCACGTGATCAGTGTATGATCAGCCACGTGAACAGTGCATGCTCAGTCACGTGATCAGGGCCTGCTGAGCTGCGTGATTACTGTCTGCTCATCTGCTTGACAATTGCCAGCTGAGCTGCACGATTCCTGCCTGTCATCTGCTTGACAATTGCCAGCTGTGCTGCGTAATTCCTGCCTGCTCAGCTGCTTGATTATTGCCAGCTGAGCAGCATGATTCCTCACACCTGAGTTCCATGATTATTGCCTGCTGACTGTTTGATTCGTGCCTACTCAGCTCTTTGTTTATTGCCTCCAGAGGCACATGATCAGTGTATGATAGCAAACATGATCAGCGCATGATCAGTCACATGATCAGCGCCATTAAGTCACGTGATCACTACATGATAGTCATGTGATCAGTCCATGCTCAGTCACGGTATCAGTGCATGATCAGCCACGTGATCAGTGCATGATCAGTCACGTGATCAGTGCATGATCAGCCACGTGATCAGTGCATGATAGCATGTGATCAGTGCATGATCAGTCACGTGATCAGTGCATGATCAGGCACGTGATCAGTGCATGATCAGTCACGTGATCAGTGCATGATAGCCACGTGATCAGTGCATGATCAGTCACCTGATGGGTGTATGATCATTCACGTGACCTGTACATGGTAGCTACATGATCATTGCATGATCAGCCACGTGAGTAGTGCATGATAGCCACGTGATCACTGCATGATCAGTCACGTGATCAGTGCATGATCAGTCATGTGACCAGTACATGGTAGCTGCGTGATCATGCATGATCAGCCACGTGATCAGTGCATGATAGCCACGTGATCAGTGCATGATCAGTCACGTGATCAGTGCATGATCAGTCACGTGATCAGTGCATGATCAGCCACGTGATCAGTGCATGATCAGGCACGTGATCAGTGCATGATCAGCCACGTGATCAGTGCATGATAGCCACGTGATCAGTGCATGATCAGTCACGTGATCAGTGCATGATCAGTCACGTGATCAGTGCATGATCAGCCACGTGATCAGTGCATGATCAGCCACGTGATCAGTGCATGATCAGTCACGTGATCAGTGCATGATCAGCCACGTGATCAGTGCATGATCAGTCACGTGATCAGTGCATGATCAGCCACGTGATCAGTGCATGATAGCCACGTGATCAGTGCATGATCAGTCACGTGATCAGTGCATGATCAGTCACGTGATCAGTGCATGATAGCCACGTGATCAGTGCATGATAGCCACGTGATCAGTGCATGATCAGTCACGTGATCAGTGCATGATCAGCCACGTGATCAGTGCATGATCAGTCACGTGATCAGTGCATGATCAGCCACGTGATCAGTGCATGATCAGCCACGTGATCAGTGCATGACATTACGTGATCAGTGCATGATCAGCCACGTGATCAGTGCATGATAGCCACGTGATCAGTGCATGATCAGTCACGTGATCAGTGTATGATCAGCCACGTGAACAGTGCATGCTCAGTCACGTGATCAGGGCCTGCTGAGCTGCGTGATTACTGTCTGCTCATCTGCTTGACAATTGCCAGCTGAGCTGCACGATTCCTGCCTGTCATCTGCTTGACAATTGCCACCTGTGCTGCGTAATTCCTGCCTGCTCATCTGCTTGATTATTGCCAGCTGAGCAGCATGATTTCTCAGTGCTGAGTTCCATGATTATAGCCTGCTGACTGATTCGTGCCTACTCAGCTCTTTGTTCATTGCCTCCAGAGGCACATGATCAGTGTATGACACCAAACATGATCAGCACATGATCAGTCACATGATCAGTGCATGATAAGCCACGTGATCAGTGCATGATCAATTACGTGATCAGTGCATGATCAGTCACGTGACCAGTGCATGGTAGCTGCGTGATCAGTGCATGATCAGCCACGTGATCAGTGCATGATAGCCACGTGATCAGTGCATGAGTGCCACGTGATCAGTGCATGATAGTCACGTGACAGTGTGTGATCAGCCACGTGATCAGTGCATGATCAGCCACGTGATCAGTGCATGATAGCCACGTGATCAGTGCATGATCAGTTACGTGAGCAGTGTATGATCAGCCACGTGATCAGTGCATGATCAGACACGTGATCAGTGCATGATCAGCCACGTGATCAGTGCATGATATCCACGTGATCAGTGCATGATCATCACGTGATCAGTGTATGATCAGCCACGTGAACAGTGCATGCTCAGTCACGTGATCAGGGCCTGCTGAGCTGCGTGATTACTGTCTGCTCATCTGCTTGACAATTGCCAGCTGTGCTGCGTAATTCATGCCTGCTCAGCTGCTTGATCATTGCCAGCTGAGCAGCATGATTCCTCACACCTGAGTTCCATGATTATTGCCTGCTGACTGTTTGATTCATGCCTACTCAGCTCTTTGTTTATTGCCTCCAGAGGCACATGATCAGTGTATGATAGCAAACATGATCAGCGCATGATCAGTCACATGATCAGCGCCATTAAGTCACGTGATCACTACATGATAGTCATGTGATCAGTCCATGCTCAGTCACGGTATCAGTGCATGATCAGCCACGTGATCAGTGCATGATCAGCCACGTGATCAGTGCATGATAGCCACGTGATCAGTGCATGATCAGTCACGTGATCAGTGCATGATCAGGCACGTGATCAGTGCATGATCAGCCACGTGATCAGTGCATGATAGCCACGTGATCAGTGCATGATCAGTCACCTGATGGGTGTATGATCAGTCACGTGACCAGTACATGGTAGCTACATGATCATTGCATGATCAGCCACGTGAGTAGTGCATGATAGCCACGTGATCAGTGCATGATCAGTCACGTGATCAGTGCATGATCAGTCATGTGATCAGTGCATGATCAGGCACGTGATCAGTGCATGATCAGCCACGTGATCAGTGCATGATAGCCACGTGATCAGTGCATGATCAGTCACGTGATCAGTGCATGATCAGCCACGTGATCAGTGCATGATCAGCCACGTGATCAGTGCATGATCAGTCACGTGATCAGTGCATGATCAGTCACGTGATCAGTGCATGATAGCTACGTGATCAGTGCATGATCAGTCACGTGATCAGTGCATGATCAGTCACGTGATCAGTGCATGATCAGCCACGTGATCAGTGCATGATCAGCCACGTGATCAGTGCATGATCAATTACGTGATCAGTGCATGATCAGTCACGTGACCAGTACATGGTAGCTACGTGATCATTGCATGATCAGCCACGTGATCAGTGCATGATAGCCACGTGATCAGTGCATGATCAGTCACGTGATCAGTGCATGATCAGTCACGTGATCAGTGCATGATCAGCCACGTGATCAGTGCATGATAGCCACGTGATCAGTGCATGATCAGTCACGTGATACGTGTGTGATCAGCCACGTGATCAGTGCATGATGAGCCACGTGATCAGTGCAGGATCAATTACGTGATCAGTGCATGATCAGTCACGTGACCAGTACATGGTTGCTACGTGATCGTTGCATGATCAGCCACGTGAGCAGAGCATGATAGCCACGTGATCAGTGCATGATCAGTCACGTGATCAGTACATGATCAGTCACGTGAACAGTGCATGATCATTTACGTGATCTGTGCATGATCAGTCACGTGACCAGTATATGTTAGCTATGTGATCATTCCATGACGAGCCACGTGAGCAGTGCATGATAGCCACGTGATGTGTGCATGATGAGTTACGTGAGCAGAGTATGATCAGCCACGTGATCAGTGCATGAGTGCCACGTGATCAGTGCATGATATGTCACGTGACAGGTGTGTGATCAGCCACGTGAACAGTGCATGTTCAGCCACGTGATCAGTCCATGATAGCCACGTGATCAGTGCATGATCAGTTACGTGAGCAGTGTATGATCAGCCACGTGATCAGTGCATGGTCAGACACGTGAACAGTGTATGATCAGCCACGTGATCAGTGCATGATATCCAAGTGATCAGTGCATGATCATCACGTGATCAGTGTATGATCAGCCACGTGAACAGTGCATGCTCAGTCACGTGATCAGGGCCTGCTGAGCTGCGTGATTACTGTCTGCTCATCTGCTTGACAATTGCCAGCTGAGCTGCACGATTCCTGCCTGTCATCTGCTTGACAATTGCCAGCTGTGCTGCGTAATTCCTGCCTGCTCAGCTGCTTGATTATTGCCAGCTGAGCAGCATGATTCCTCACACTGAGTTCCATGATTATTGCCTGCTGACTGTTTGATTCGTGCCTACTCAGCTCTTTGTTTATTGCCTCCAGAGGCACATGATCAGTGTATGATAGCAAACATGATCAGCGCATGATCAGTCACATGATCAGCGCCATTAAGTCACGTGATCACTACATGATAGTCATGTGATCAGTCCATGCTCAGTCACGGTATCAGTGCATGATCAGCCACGTGATCAGTGCATGATCAGTCACGTGATCAGTGCATGATCAGCCACGTGATCAGTGCATGATAGCATGTGATCAGTGCATGATCAGTCACGTGATCAGTGCATGATCAGGCACGTGATCAGTGCATGATCAGTCACGTGATCAGTGCATGATAGCCACGTGATCAGTGCATGATCAGTCACCTGATGGGTGTATGATCATTCACGTGACCTGTACATGGTAGCTACATGATCATTGCATGATCAGCCACGTGAGTAGTGCATGATAGCCACGTGATCACTGCATGATCAGTCACGTGATCAGTGCATGATCAGTCATGTGACCAGTACATGGTAGCTGCGTGATCATGCATGATCAGCCACGTGATCAGTGCATGATAGCCACGTGATCAGTGCATGATCAGACACGTGATCAGTGCATGATCAGTCACGTGATCAGTGCATGATCAGCCACGTGATCAGTGCATGATCAGGCACGTGATCAGTGCATGATCAGCCACGTGATCAGTGCATGATAGCCACGTGATCAGTGCATGATCAGTCACGTGATCAGTGCATGATCAGTCACGTGATCAGTGCATGATCAGCCACGTGATCAGTGCATGATAGCCACGTGATCAGTGCATGATCAGTCACGTGATCAGTGCATGATCAGCCACGTGATCAGTGCATGATCAGTCACGTGATCAGTGCATGATCAGCCACGTGATCAGTGCATGATAGCCACGTGATCAGTGCATGATCAGTCACGTGATCAGTGCATGATCAGTCACGTGATCAGTGCATGATAGCCACGTGATCAGTGCATGATAGCCACGTGATCAGTGCATGATCAGTCACGTGATCAGTGCATGATCAGCCACGTGATCAGTGCATGATCAGTCACGTGATCAGTGCATGATCAGCCACGTGATCAGTGCATGATCAGCCACGTGATCAGTGCATGACATTACGTGATCAGTGCATGATCAGCCACGTGATCAGTGCATGATAGCCACGTGATCAGTGCATGATCAGTCACGTGATCAGTGTATGATCAGCCACGTGAACAGTGCATGCTCAGTCACGTGATCAGGGCCTGCTGAGCTGCGTGATTACTGTCTGCTCATCTGCTTGACAATTGCCAGCTGAGCTGCACGATTCCTGCCTGTCATCTGCTTGACAATTGCCAGCTGTGCTGCGTAATTCCTGCCTGCTCAGCTGCTTGATTATTGCCAGCTGAGCAGCATGATTTCTCACAGCTGAGTTCCATGATTATTGCCTGCTGACTGTTTCCTGCCTACTCAGCTCTTTGTTCATTGCCTCCAGAGGCACATGATCAGTGTATGACACCAAACATGATCAGCACATGATCAGTCACATGATCAGTGCATGATAAGCCACGTGATCAGTGCATGATCAGTCACGTGATCAGTGCATGATCAGTCATGTGATCAGTGCATGATAGCTGCGTGATCAGTGCATGATCAGCCACGTGATCAGTGCATGATAGCCACGTGATCAGTGCATGATCAGTCACGTGATCAGTGCATGATAGCTACGTGATCAGTGCATGATCAGCCACGTGATCAGTGCATGATAGCCACGTGATCAGTGCATGATAGCCACGTGATCAGTGCATGATCAGTCACGTGATCAGTGCATGATCAGTCACGTGATCAGTGCATGATCAGCCACGTGATCAGTGCATGATCAGTCACGTGATCAGTGCATGATAGCCACGTGATCAGTGCATGATCAGTCACGTGATCAGTGCATGATCAGTCACGTGATCAGTGCATGATCAGCCACGTGATCAGTGCATGATCAGTCACGTGATCAGTGCATGATCAGTCACGTGATCAGTACATGGTAGCTACGTGATCAGTGCATGATCAGCCACGTGATCAGTGCATGATAGCCACGTGATCAGTGCATGATCAGTCACGTGATCAGTGCATGATCAGTCACGTGATCAGTGCATGATAGCCACGTGATCAGTGCATGATCAGTCACGGATCAGTGCATGATCAGTCACGTGATCAGTGCATGATCAGCCACGTGATCAGTGCATGATCAGCCACGTGATCAGTGCATGATAGCCACGTGATCAGTGCATGATCAGTCACGTGATCAGTGCATGATCAGCCACGTGATCAGTGCATGATAGCCACGTGATCAGTGCATGATCAGTTACGTGAGCAGTGCATGATCAGCCACGTGATCAGTGCATGGTCAGACACGTGATCAGTGTATGATCAGCCACGTGATCAGTGCATGATATCCACGTGATCAGTGCATGATCAGTCACGTGATCAGTGTATGATCAGCCACGTGAACAGTGCATGCTCAGTCACGTGATCAGGGCCTGCTGAGCTGCGTGATTACTGTCTGCTCATCTGCTTGACAATTGCCAGCTGAGCTGCACGATTCCTGCCTGTCATCTGCTTGACAATTGCCAGCTGTGCTGCGTAATTCCTGGCTGCTCAGCTGCTTGATTATTGCCAGCTGAGCAGCATGATTCCTCACAGCTGAGTTCCATGATTATTGCCTGCTGACTGATTCGTGCCTACTCAGCTCTTTGTTCATTGCCTCCAGAGGCACATGATCAGTGTATGATAGCAAACATGATCAGCGCATGATCAGTCACATGATCAGTGCATGATAAGCCACGTGATCAGTGCATGATCAGTCATGTGATCAGTGCATGATCAGTCACGTGATCAGTGCATGATAGCTGCGTGATCAGTGCATGATCAGCCACGTGATCAGTGCATGATAGCCACGTGATCAGTGCATGATCAGTCACGTGATCAGTGCATGATCAGTCACGTGATCAGTGCATGATAGCCACGTGATCAGTGCATGATCCGTCACCTGATGGGTGTATGATCAGTCACCTGACCGGTACATGGTAGCTACATGATCATTGCATGATCAGCCACGTGAGTAGTGCATGATAGCCACGTGATCAGTGCATGATCAGTCACGTGATCAGTGCATGATCAGTCATGTGATCAGTGCATGATCAGGCACGTGATCAGTGCATGATCAGCCACGTGATCAGTGCATGATAGCCACGTGATCAGTGCATGATCAGTCACGTGATCAGTGCATGATCAGCCACGTGATCAGTGCATGATAGCCACGTGATCAGTGCATGATCAGTCAGTGATCAGTGCATGATCAGTCACGTGATCAGTGCATGATAGCTACGTGATCAGTGCATGATCAGTCACGTGATCAGTGCATGATCAGCCACGTGATCAGTGCATGATCAGCCACGTGATCAGTGCATGATCAGCTACGTGATCAGTGCATGATCAGTCACGTGATCAGTGCATGGTAGCTACGTGATCAGTGCATGATCAGCCACGTGATCAGTGCATGATAGCCACGTGATCAGTGCATGATCAGTCACGTGATCAGTGCATGATCAGTCACGTGATCAGTGCATGATCAGTCACGTGATCAGTGCATGATCAGTTACGTGATCAGTGCATGATCAGTCACGTGATCAGTGCATGGTAGCTACGTGATCAGTGCATGATCAGCCACGTGATCAGTGCATGATAGCCACGTGATCAGTGCATGATCAGTCACATGATCAGTGCATGATCATCCACGTGATCAGTGCATGATCAGTCACGTGATCAGTGCATGATATAGACGTGATCAGTGCATGATCAGTCACGTGATCAGTGCATGATCAGCCACGTGATCAGTGCATGATAGCCACGTGATCAGTGCATGATAGCCAGTGATCAGTGCATGATCAGTCACGTGATCAGTGCATGATCAGCACGTGATCAGTGCATGATAGCCACGTGATCAGTGCATGATCAGTCACGTGATCAGTGCATGATCAGTCACGTGATCAGTGCATGATCAGCCACGTGATCAGTGCATGATCAGCCACGTGATCAGTGCATGATCAGTCACGTGATCAGTGCATGATCAGTCACGTGATCAGTGCATGATCAGTCACGTGATCAGTGCATGATCAGCCACGTGATCAGTGCATGATAGCCACGTGATCAGTGCATGATCAGTCACGTGATCAGTGCGTGATCAGTGCATGATCAGCCACGTGATCAGTGCATGATCAGCCACGTGATCAGTGCATGATCAGCCACGTGATCAGTGCATGATCAGCCACGTGATCAGTGCATGATCAGTCACGTGATCAGTGCATGATCAGTCACGTGATCAGTGCATGATCATTACGTGATCAGTGCATGATCAGTCACGTGACCAGTATATGGTAGCTACGTGATCATTGCATGACAGCCACGTGATCAGTGCATGATAGCCACGTGATCAGTGCATGATCAGTCACGTGATCAGTGCATGATCAGCCACGTGATCAGTGCATGATAGTCACGTGATCAGTGCATGATCAGCCACGTGATCAGTGCATGATCAGCCACGTGATCAGTGCATGATAGCCACGTGATCAGTGCATGATCAGTCACGTGATCAGTGCATGATCAGCCACGTGATCAGTGCATGATCAGCCACGTGATCAGTGCATGATCAGTTACGTGAGCAGTGTATGATCAGCCACGTGATCAGTGCATGGTCAGACACGTGAACAGTGTATGATCAGCCACGTGATCAGTGCATGATATCCAAGTGATCAGTGCATGATCAGTCACGTGATCAGTGTATGATCAGCCACGTGAACAGTGCATGCTCAGTCACGTGATCAGGGCCTGCTGAGCTGCGTGATTACTGTCTGCTCATCTGCTTGACAATTGCCAGCTGAGCTGCATGATTCCTGCCTGTCATCTGCTTGACAATTGCCAGCTGTGCTGCGTAATTCCTGCCTGCTCAGCTGCTTGATTATTGCCAGCTGAGCAGCATGATTCCTCACAGCTGAGTTCCATGATTATTGCCTGCTGACTGTTTGATTCGTGCCTACTCAGCTCTTTGTTTATTGCCTCCAGAGGCACATGATCAGTGTATGATAGCAAACATGATCAGCGCATGATCAGTCACATGATCAGCGCCATTAAGTCACGTGATCACTACATGATAGTCATGTGATCAGTCCATGCTCAGTCACGGTATCAGTGCATGATCAGCCACGTGATCAGTGCATGATAGCCACGTGATCAGTGCATGATCAGCCACGTGATCAGTGCATGATCATCCACGTGATCAGTGCATGATAGCTACGTGATCAGTGCATGATCAGTCACGTGATCAGTGCATGATCAGGCACGTGATCAGTGCATGATCAGCCACGTGATCAGTGCATGATAGCCACGTGATCAGTGCATGATCAGTCACGTGATCAGTGCATGATCAGTCACGTGACCAGTACATGGTAGCTACGTGATCATTGCATGATCAGCCACGTGAGCAGTGCATGATAGCCACGTGATCAGTGCATGATCAGTCACGTGATCAGTGCATGATCAGTCATGTGATCAGTGCATGATCAGCCACGTGATCAGTGCATGATCAGCCACGTGATCAGTGCATGATAGCCACGTGATCAGTGCATGATCAGTCACGTGATCAGTGCATGATCAGCCACGTGATCAGTGCATGATAGCCACGTGATCAGTGCATGATCAGTTACGTGATCAGTGTATGATCAGCCACGTGATCAGTGCATGGTCAGACACGTGATCAGTGTATGATCAGCCACGTGATCAGTGCATGATATCCACGTGATCAGTGCATGATCAATCACGTGATCAGTGTATGATCAGCCACGTGAACAGTGCATGCTCAGTCACGTGATCAGGGCCTGCTGAGCTGCGTGATTACTGTCTGCTCATCTGCTTGACAATTGCCAGCTGAGCTGCACGATTCCTGCCTGTCATCTGCTTGACAATTGCCAGCTGTGCTGCGTAATTCCTGCCTGCTCAGCTGCTTGATTATTGCCAGCTGAGCAGCATGATTTCTCACAGCTGAGTTCCATGATTATTGCCTGCTGACTGATTCGTGCCTACTCAGCTCTTTGTTCATTGCCTCCAGAGGCACATGATCAGTGTATGATACCAAACATGATCAGCGCATGATCAGTCACATGATCAGTGCATGATAAGCCACGTGATCAGTGCATGATCAGTCATGTGATCAGTGCATGATCAGTCACGTGATCAGTGCATGATAGCTGCGTGATCAGTGCATGATCAGCCACGTGATCAGTGCATGATAGCCACGTGATCAGTGCATGATCAGTCACGTGATCAGTGCATGATCAGTCACGTGATCAGTGCATGATAGCCACGTGATCAGTGCATGATCAGTCACGTGATCAGTGCATGATCAGTCACGTGATCAGTGCATGATCAGTCACGTGATCAGTGCATGATCAGCCACGTGATCAGTGCATGATCAGCCACGTGATCAGTGCATGATCAGTCACGTGATCAGTGCATGATAGCTACGTGATCAGTGCATGATCAGCCACGTGATCAGTGCATGATAGCCACGTGATCAGTGCATGATAGCCACGTGATCAGTGCATGATCAGTCACGTGATAGTGTGTGATCAGCCACGTGATCAGTGCATGATATCCACGTGATCAGTGCATGATAGCCACGTGATCAGTGCATGATCAGTCACGTGATCAGTGCATGATCAGTCACGTGATCATGTGTGATCAGCCACGTGATCAGTGCATGATGAGCCACGTGATCAGTGCATGATCAATTACGTGATCAGTGCATGATCAGTCACGTGACCAGTACATGGTAGCTACGTGATCATTGCATGATCAGCCACGTGATCAGTGCATGATAGCCACGTGATCAGTGCATGATCAGCCACGTGATCAGTGCATGATCAGCCACGTGATCAGTGCATGATCATCCACGTGATCAGTGCATGATCAGTCATGTATCAGTGCATGATAGCACGTGATCAGTGCATGATCAGTCCCGTGATCAGTGCATGATCAGCCACGTGATCAGTGCATGATAGCCACGTGATCAGTGCATGATCAGCCACGTGATCAGTGCATGATAGCCACGTGATCAGTGCATGATCAGCCACGTGATCAGTGCATGATCAGTCACGTGATCAGTGCATGATCAGCCACGTGATCAGTGCATGATCAGCCACGTGATCAGTGCATGATCAGCCACGTGATCAGTGCATGATCAGCCACGTGATCAGTGCATGATCAGTCACGTGATCAGTGCATGATCAGTCACGTGATCAGTGTATGATCAGCCACGTGAACAGTGCATGCTCAGTCACGTGATCAGGGCCTGCTGAGCTGCGTGATTACTGTCTGCTCATCTGCTTGACAATTGCCAGCTGAGCTGCACGATTCCTGCCTGTCATCTGCTTGACAATTGCCAGCTGTGCTGCGTAATTCCTGCCTGCTCAGCTGCTTGATTATTGCCAGCTGAGCAGCATGATTTCTCACAGCTGAGTTCCATGATTATTGCCTGCTGACTGATTCGTGCCTACTCAGCTCTTTGTTCATTGCCTCCAGAGGCACATGATCAGTGTATGATACCAAACATGATCAGCACATGATCAGTCACATGATCAGTGCATGATAAGCCACGTGATCAGTGCATGATCAATCATGTGATCAGTGCATGATCAGTCATGTGATCAGTGCATGGTAGCTGCGTGATCAGTGCATGATCAGCCACGTGATCAGTGCATGATAGCCACGTGATCAGTGCATGATCAGTCACGTGATCAGTGCATGATCAGTCACGTGATCAGTGCATGATCAGTCACGTGATCAGTGCATGATCAGTCACGTGATCAGTGCATGATCAGTCACGTGATCAGTGCATGATCAGTCACGTGATCAGTGCATGATAGCTACGTGATCAGTGCATGATCAGTCACGTGATCGTGTGTGATCAGCCACGTGATCAGTGCATGATCATCCACGTGATCAGTGCATGATAGCCACGTGATCAGTGCATGATCAGTCACGTGATCAGTGCATGATCAGTCACGTGATCAGTGCATGATCAGCCACGTGATCAGTGCATGATCAGCCACGTGATCAGTGCATGATCAATTACGTGATCAGTGCATGATCAGTCACGTGACCAGTACATGGTAGCTACGTGATCATTGCATGATCAGCCACGTGATCAGTGCATGATAGCCACGTGATCAGTGCATGATCAGCCACGTGATCAGTGCATGATCAGCCACGTGATCAGTGCATGATCAGTCACGTGATCAGTGCATGATATCCACGTGATCAGTGCATGACAGCCACGTGATCAGTTCATGAGAGCCACGTGATCAGTGCATGATCAGTCACGTGATACATGTGTGATCAGCCACGTGATCAGTGCATGATGAGCCACGTGATCAGTGCAGGATCAATTACGTGATCAGTGCATGATCAGTCACGTGACCAGTACATGGTTGCCACGTGATCATTGCATGATCAGCCACGTGAGCAGTGCATGATAGCCACGTGATCAGTGCATGATCAGTCACGTGATCAGTACATGATCAGTCACGTGAACAGTGCATGATCATTTACGTGATCTGTGCATGATCAGTCACGTGACCAGTATATGGTAGCTACGTGATCATTCCATGACGAGCCACGTGAGCAGTGCATGATAGCCACGTGATGTGTGCATGATCAGTTACGTGAGCAGAGTATGATCAGCCACGTGATCAGTGCATGAGTGCCACGTGATCAGTGCATGATGTCACGTGACAGGTGTGTGATCAGCCACGTGAACAGTGCATGTTCAGCCACGTGATCAGTGCATGATAGCCACGTGATCAGTGCATGATCAGTTACGTGAGCAGTGTATGATCAGCCACGTGATCAGTGCATGGTCAGACACGTGAACAGTGTATGATCAGCCACGTGATCAGTGCATGATATCCAAGTGATCAGTGCATGATCATCACGTGATCAGTGTATGATCAGCCACGTGAACAGTGCATGCTCAGTCACGTGATCAGGGCCTGCTGAGCTGCGTGATTACTGTCTGCTCATCTGCTTGACAATTGCCAGCTGAGCTGCACGATTCCTGCCTGTCATCTGCTTGACAATTGCCAGCTGTGCTGCGTAATTCCTGCCTGCTCAGCTGCTTGATTATTGCCAGCTGAGCAGCATGATTCCTCACACCTGAGTTCCATGATTATTGCCTGCTGACTGTTTGATTCGTGCCTACTCAGCTCTTTGTTTATTGCCTCCAGAGGCACATGATCAGTGTATGATAGCAAACATGATCAGCGCATGATCAGTCACATGATCAGCGCCATTAAGTCACGTGATCACTACATGATAGTCATGTGATCAGTCCATGCTCAGTCACGGTATCAGTGCATGATCAGCCACGTGATCAGTGCATGATCAGCCAGGTGATCAGTTCATGATAGCTATGTGATCAGTGCATGATTAGTCACGTGATCAGTGCATGATCAGTCACGTGATCAGTGCATGATCAGCCACGTGATCAGTGCATGATCAGTCACCTGATGGGTGTATGATCAGTCACGTGACCGTACATGGTAGCTACATGATCATTGCATGATCAGCCACGTGAGTAGTGCATGATAGCCACGTGATCAGTGCATGATCAGTCACGTGATCAGTGCATGATCAGTCATGTGATCAGTGCATGATCAGGCACGTGATCAGTGCATGATCAGCCACGTGATCAGTGCATGATAGCCACGTGATCAGTGCATGATCAGTCACGTGATCAGTGCATGATCAGTCACGTGATCAGTGCATGATCAGCCACGTGATCAGTGCATGATCAGCCACGTGATCAGTGCATGATCAGCCACGTGATCAGTGCATGATCAGTCACGTGATCAGTGCATGATCAGTCACGTGATCAGTGCATGATAGCTACGTGATCAGTGCATGATCAGCCACGTGATCAGTGCATGATAGCCACGTGATCAGTGCATGATCAGTCACGTGATCAGTGCATGATCAGTCACGTGACCAGTACATGGTAGCTGCGTGATCATGCATGATCAGTCACGTGATCAGTGCATGATAGCCACGTGATCAGTGCATGATCAGCCACGTGATCAGTGCATGATCAGTCACGTGATCAGTGCATGATCAGCCACGTGATCAGTGCATGATCAGTCACGTGATCAGTGCATGATCAGCCACGTGATCAGTGCATGATAGCCACGTGATCAGTGCATGATCAGTCACGTGATCAGTGCATGATCAGTCACGTGATCAGTGCATGATCAGCCACGTGATCAGTGCATGATCAGCCACGTGATCAGTGCATGATCAGCCACGTGATCAGTGCATGATCAGTCACGTGATCAGTGCATGATCATTCACGTGACCAGTGCATGATAGCTACGTGATCAGTGCATGATCAGCCACGTGATCAGTGCATGATAGCCACGTGATCAGTGCATGATCAGTCACGTGATCAGTGCATGATCAGTCACGTGACCAGTACATGGTAGCTGCGTGATCATGCATGATCAGTCACGTGATCAGTGCATGATAGCCACGTGATCAGTGCATGATCAGTCACGTGATCAGTGCATGATCAGTCACGTGATCAGTGCATGATCAGCCACGTGATCAGTGCATGATCAGCCACGTGATCAGTGCATGATCAGTCACGTGATCAGTGCATGATCAGCCACGTGATCAGTGCATGACAGTCACATGATCAATTACGTGATCAGTGCATGATCAGTCACGTGATCAGTGCATGGTAGCTACGTGATCAGTGCATGATCAGCACGTGATCAGTGCATGATAGCCACGTGATCAGTGCATGATCAGCCACGTGATCAGTGCATGATCAGTCACGTGATCAGTGCATGATCAGTCACGTGATCAGTGCATGATCAGCCACGTGATCAGTGCATGTCAGTCATGTGTATCAGTGCATGATAGCCACGTGATCAGTGCATGATCAGTCACGTGATCAGTGCATGATCAGCCACGTGATCAGTGCATGATAGCCACGTGATCAGTGCATGATCAGCCACGTGATCAGTGCATGATCAGCCACGTGATCAGTGCATGATCAGCCACGTGATCAGTGCATGATCAGTCACGTGATCAGTGCATGATCAGCCACGTGATCAGTGCATGATCAGCCACGTGATCAGTGCATGATCAGCCACGTGATCAGTGCATGATCAGCCACGTGATCAGTGCATGATCAGTCACGTGATCAGTGCATGATCAGTCACGTGATCAGTGTATGATCAGCCACGTGAACAGTGCATGCTCAGTCACGTGATCAGGGCCTGCTGAGCTGCGTGATTACTGTCTGCTCATCTGCTTGACAATTGCCAGCTGAGCTGCACGATTCCTGCCTGTCATCTGCTTGACAATTGCCAGCTGTGCTGCGTAATTCCTGCCTGCTCAGCTGCTTGATTATTGCCAGCTGAGCAGCATGATTTCTCACAGCTGAGTTCCATGATTATTGCCTGCTGACTGATTCGTGCCTACTCAGCTCTTTGTTCATTGCCTCCAGAGGCACATGATCAGTGTATGACAGCAAACATGATCAGCACATGATCAGTCACATGATCAGTGCATGATAAGCCACGTGATCAGTGCATGATCAGTCATGTGATCAGTGCATGATCAGTCATGTGATCAGTGCATGATAGCTGCGTGATCAGTGCATGATCAGCCACGTGATCAGTGCATGATAGCCACGTGATCAGTGCATGATCAGTCACGTGATCAGTGCATGATCAGTCACGTGATCAGTGCATGATCAGTCACGTGATCAGTGCATGATCAGCCACGTGATCAGTGCATGATCAGTCACGTGATCAGTGCATGATCAGTCACGTGACCAGTGCATGGTAGCTACGTGATCATTGCATGATCAGCCACGTGATCAGTGCATGATAGCCACGTGATCAGTGCATGATCAGCCACGTGATCAGTGCATGATCAGTCACGTGATAGTGCATGATCAGCCACGTGATCAGTGCATGATATCCACGTGATCAGTGCATGATAGCCACGTGATCAGTGCATGATCAGTCACGTGATCAGTGCATGATCAGTCACGTGATCATGTGTGATCAGCCACGTGATCAGTGCATGATCAGCCACGTGATCAGTGCATGATCAATCACGTGATCAGTGCATGATCAGTCACGTGATCAGTGCATGGTAGCTACGTGATCAGTGCATGATCAGCCACGTGATCAGTGCATGATAGCCACGTGATCAGTGCATGATAGCCACGTGATCAGTGCATGATCAGTCACGTGATAGTGCATGATCAGCCACGTGATCAGTGCATGATATCCACGTGATCAGTGCATGATAGCCACGTGATCAGTGCATGATCAGTACGTGATCAGTGCATGATCAGTCACGTGATCAGTGCATGATCAGCCACGTGATCAGTGCATGATCAGCCACGTGATCAGTGCATGATCAGTTACGTGATCAGTGCATGATCAGTCACGTGATCAGTGCATGGTAGCCACGTGATCAGTGCATGATCAGCCACGTGATCAGTGCATGATAGCCACGTGATCAGTGCATGATCAGCCACGTGATCAGTGCATGATCAGTCATGTGATCAGTGCATGATAGCCCGTGATCAGTGCATGATCAGTCACGTGATCAGTGCATGATCAGCCACGTGATCAGTGCATGATAGCCACGTGATCAGTGCATGATCAGCCACGTGATCAGTGCATGATCAGCCACGTGATCAGTGCATGATCAGCCACGTGATCAGTGCATGATCAGTCACGTGATCAGTGCATGATCAGCCACGTGATCAGTGCATGATCAGCCACGTGATCAGTGCATGATCAGCCACGTGATCAGTGCATGATCAGCCACGTGAACAGTGCATGCTCAGTCACGTGATCAGGGCCTGCTGAGCTGCGTGATTACTGTCTGCTCATCTGCTTGACAATTGCCAGCTGAGCTGCATGATTCCTGCCTGTCATCTGCTTGACAATTGCCAGCTGTGCTGCGTAATTCCTGCCTGCTCAGCTGCTTGATTATTGCCAGCTGAGCAGCATGATTTCTCACAGCTGAGTTCCATGATTATTGCCTGCTGACTGATTCGTGCCTACTCAGCTCTTTGTTCATTGCCTCCAGAGGCACATGATCAGTGTATGATAGCAAACATGATCAGCGCATGATCAGTCACATGATCAGTGCATGATAAGCCACGTGATCAGTGCATGATCAGTCATGTGATCAGTGCATGATCAGTCACGTGATCAGTGCATGATAGCCACGTGATCAGTGCATGATCAGCCACGTGATCAGTGCATGATAGCCACGTGATCAGTGCATGATCAGTCACGTGATCAGTGCATGATCAGTCACGTGATCAGTGCATGATCAGTCACGTGATCAGTGCATGATCAGCCACGTGATCAGTGCATGATCAGTCACGTGATCAGTGCATGATCAGTCACGTGACCAGTGCATGGTAGCTACGTGATCATTGCATGATCAGCCACGTGATCAGTGCATGATAGCCACGTGATCAGTGCATGATCAGCCACGTGATCAGTGCATGATCAGTCACGTGATAGTGCATGATCAGCCACGTGATCAGTGCATGATATCCACGTGATCAGTGCATGATAGCCACGTGATCAGTGCATGATCAGTCACGTGATCAGTGCATGATCAGTCACGTGATCAGTGCATGATCAGCCACGTGATCAGTGCATGATCAGCCACGTGATCAGTGCATGATCAGTCACGTGATCAGTGCATGATCAGTCACGTGATCAGTGCATGATAGCTACGTGATCAGTGCATGATCAGCCACGTGATCAGTGCATGATCAGCCACGTGATCAGTGCATGATAGCCACGTGATCAGTGCATGATCAGTCACGTGATCAGTGCATGATCAGCCACGTGATCAGTGCATGATGCCACGTGATCAGTGCATGATAGTCACGTGATCAGTGCATGATCAGCCACGTGATCAGTGCATGATCAGCCACGTGATCAGTGCATGATCAGTCACGTGATCAGTGCATGATCAGCCACGTGATCAGTGCATGATCAGTCACGTGATCAGTGTATGATCAGCCACGTGAACAGTGCATGCTCAGTCACGTGATCAGGGCCTGCTGAGCTGCGTGATTACTGTCTGCTCATCTGCTTGACAATTGCCAGCTGAGCTGCAC
Organism: Bos javanicus; assembly: GCF_032452875.1. Lineage (NCBI taxonomy): Eukaryota > Metazoa > Chordata > Mammalia > Artiodactyla > Bovidae > Bos > Bos javanicus. The sequence goes on from NW_026893730.1 coordinate 129,790, forward strand.
GATCCTGCCTGTCATCTGCTTGACAATTGCCAGCTGTGCTGCGTAATTCCTGCCTGCTCAGCTGCTTGATTATTGCCAGCTGAGCAGCATGATTTCTCAGAGCTGAGTTCCATGATTATAGCCTGCTGACTGTTTCGTGCCTACTCAGCTCTATTTTCATTGCCTCCAGAGGCACATGATCAGTGTATGACACCAAACATGATCAGCGCATGATCAGTCACATGATCAGTGCATGATAAGCCACGTGATCAGTGCATGATCAGTCACGTGATCAGTGCATGATCAGTCACGTGATCAGTGCATGATAGCTGCGTGATCAGTGCATGATCAGCCACGTGATCAGTGCATGATAGCCACGTGATCAGTGCATGATCAGTCACGTGATCAGTGCATGATAGCCACGTGATCAGTGCATGATCAGCCACGTGATCAGTGCATGATCAGTCACGTGATCAGTGCATGATAGCACGTGATCAGTGCATGATCAGCCACGTGATCAGTGCATGATAGCCACGTGATCAGTGCATGATAGCCACGTGATCAGTGCATGATCAGTCACGTGATCAGTGCATGATCAGTCACGTGATCAGTGCATGATCATTTACGTGATCAGTGCATGATCAGTCACGTGACCAGTATATGGTAGCTACGTGATCATTCCATGACGAGCCACGTGAGCAGTGCATGATAGCCACGTGATGTGTGCATGATCAGTTACGTGATCAGTGTATGATCAGCCACGTGATCAGTGCATGAGTGCCACGTGATCAGTGCATGATATGTCACGTGACAGTGTGTGATCAGCCACGTGATCAGTGCATGATCAGCCACGTGATCAGTGCATGATAGCCACGTGATCAGTGCATGATCAGTTACGTGAGCAGTGTATGATCAGCCACGTGATCAGTGCATGGTCAGACACGTGATCAGTGTATGATCAGCCACGTGATCAGTGCATGATATCCAAGTGATCAGTGCATGATCATCACGTGATCAGTGTATGATCAGCCACGTGAACAGTGCCTGCTCAGTCACGTGATCAGGGCCTGCTGAGCTGCGTGATTACTGTCTGCTCATCTGCTTGACAATTGTCAGCTGTGCTGCGTAATTCCTGCCTGCTCAGCTGCTTGATTATTGCCAGCTGAGCAGCATGATTCCTCACACCTGAGTTCCATGATTATTGCCTGCTGACTGTTTGATTCGTGCCTACTCAGCTCTTTGTTTATTGCCTCCAGCAGCACATGATCAGTGAATGATAGCAAACATGATCAGCGCATGATCAGTCACATGATCAGCGCCATTAAGTCACGTGATCACTACATGATAGTCATGTGATCAGTCCATGCTCAGTCACGGTATCAGTGCATGATCAGCCACGTGATCAGTGCATGATCAGCCACGTGATCAGTGCATGATAGCCACGTGATCAGTGCATGATCAGTCACGTGATCAGTGCATGATCAGGCACGTGATCAGTGCATGATCAGCCACGTGATCAGTGCATGATAGCCACGTGATCAGTGCATGATCAGTCACCTGATGGGTGTATGATCAGTCACGTGACCAGTACATGGTAGCTACATGATCATTGCATGATCAGCCACGTGAGTAGTGCATGATAGCCACGTGATCAGTGCATGATCAGTCACGTGATCAGTGCATGATCAGTCATGTGATCAGTGCATGATCAGGCACGTGATCAGTGCATGATCAGCCACGTGATCAGTGCATGATAGCCACGTGATCAGTGCATGATCAGTCACGTGATCAGTGCATGATCAGCCACGTGATCAGTGCATGATCAGCCACGTGATCAGTGCATGATCAGTCACGTGATCAGTGCATGATCAGTCACGTGATCAGTGCATGATAGCTACGTGATCAGTGCATGATCAGTCACGTGATCAGTGCATGATCAGTCACGTGATCAGTGCATGATCAGCCACGTGATCAGTGCATGATCAGCCACGTGATCAGTGCATGATCAATTACGTGATCAGTGCATGATCAGTCACGTGACCAGTACATGGTAGCTACGTGATCAGTGCATGATCAGCCACGTGATCAGTGCATGATAGCCACGTGATCAGTGCATGATCAGTCACGTGATCAGTGCATGATCAGTCACGTGATCAGTGCATGATCAGTCACGTGATCAGTGCATGATAGCCACGTGATCAGTGCATGATCAGTCACGTGATCAGTGTGTGATCAGCCACGTGATCAGTGCATGATGAGCCACGTGATCAGTGCATGATCAATTACGTGATCAGTGCATGATCAGTCACGTGACCAGTACATGGTTGCTACGTGATCGTGCATGATCAGCCACGTGAGCAGTGCATGATAGCCACGTGATCAGTGCATGATCAGTCACGTGATCAGTGCATGATCAGTCACGTGATCAGTGCATGATCATTTACGTGATCAGTGCATGATCAGTCACGTGACCAGTATATGGTAGCTACGTGATCATTGCATGACAGCCACGTGATCAGTGCATGATAGCCACGTGATCAGTGCATGATCAGTTACGTGATCAGTGTATGATCAGCCACGTGATCAGTGCATGAGTGCCACGTGATCAGTGCATGATAGTCACGTGACAGTGTGTGATCAGCCACGTGATCAGTGCATGATCAGCCACGTGATCAGTGCATGATAGCCACGTGATCAGTGCATGATCAGTTACGTGATCAGTGCATGATCAGCCACGTGATCAGTGCATGATCAGACACGTGATCAGTGTATGATCAGCCACGTGATCAGTGCATGATATCCACGTGATCAGTGCATGATCATCACGTGATCAGTGCATGATCAGCCACGTGATCAGTGCATGATCAGCCACGTGATCAGTGCATGATAGCCACGTGATCAGTGCATGATAGCCACGTGATCAGTGCATGATCAGTCACGTGATCAGTGCATGATCAGTCACGTGAACAGTGCATGATCATTTACGTGATCTGTGCATGATCAGTCACGTGACCAGTATATGGTAGCTTCGTGATCATTCCATGACGAGCCACGTGAGCAGTGCATGATAGCCACGTGATGTGTGCATGATGAGTTACGTGATCAGAGTATGATCAGCCACGTGATCAGTGCATGAGTGCCACGTGATCAGTGCATGATATGTCACGTGACAGTGTGTGATCAGCCACGTGAACAGTGCATGTTCAGCCACGTGATCAGTGCATGATAGCCACGTGATCAGTGCATGATCAGTTACGTGAGCAGTGTATGATCAGCCACGTGATCAGTGCATGGTCAGACACGTGAACAGTGTATGATCAGCCACGTGATCAGTGCATGATATCCAAGTGATCAGTGCATGATCATCACGTGATCAGTGTATGATCAGCCACGTGAACAGTGCATGCTCAGTCACGTGATCAGGGCCTGCTGAGCTGCGTGATTACTGTCTGCTCATCTGCTTGACAATTGCCAGCTGTGCTGCGTAATTCCTGCCTGCTCAGCTGCTTGATTATTGCCAGCTGAGCAGCATGATTCCTCACACCTGAGTTCCATGATTATTGCCTGCTGACTGTTTGATTCGTGCCTACTCAGCTCTTTGTTTATTGCCTCCAGAGGCACATGATCAGTGTATGATAGCAAACATGATCAGTGCATGATCAGTCACATGATCAGTGCCATTAAGTCACGTGATCACTACATGATAGTCATGTGATCAGTCCATGCTCAGTCACGGTATCAGTGCATGATCAGCCACGTGATCAGTGCATGATCAGCCACGTGATCAGTGCATGATAGCCACGTGATCAGTGCATGATCAGTCACGTGATCAGTGCATGATCAGGCACGTGATCAGTGCATGATCAGCCACGTGATCAGTGCATGATAGCCACGTGATCAGTGCATGATCAGTCACCTGATGGGTGTATGATCAGTCACGTGACCAGTACATGGTAGCTACATGATCATTGCATGATCAGCCACGTGATCAGTGCATGATAGCCACGTGATCAGTGCATGATCAGTCACGTGATCAGTGCATGATCAGTCATGTGATCAGTGCATGATCAGGCACGTGATCAGTGCATGATCAGCCACGTGATCAGTGCATGATAGCCACGTGATCAGTGCATGATCAGTCACGTGATCAGTGCATGATCAGCCACGTGATCAGTGCATGATAGCCACGTGATCAGTGCATGATCAGTTACGTGATCAGTGCATGATCAGTCACGTGATCAGTATATGGTAGCTACGTGATCAGTGCATGATCAGTCACGTGATCAGTGCATGATCAGCCACGTGATCAGTGCATGATCAGTCACGTGATCAGTGCATGATCAGCCACGTGATCAGTGCATGAGTGCCACGTGATCAGTGCATGATAGTCACGTGACAGTGTGTGATCAGCCACGTGATCAGTGCATGATCAGCCACGTGATCAGTGCATGATAGCCACGTGATCAGTGCATGATCAGTTACGTGAGCAGTGTATGATCAGCCACGTGATCAGTGCATGGTCAGACACGTGATCAGTGTATGATCAGCCACGTGATCAGTGCATGATATCCACGTGATCAGTGCATGATCATCACGTGATCAGTGTATGATCAGCCACGTGAACAGTGCATGCTCAGTCACGTGATCAGGGCCTGCTGAGCTGCGTGATTACTGTCTGCTCATCTGCTTGACAATTGCCAGCTGTGCTGCGTAATTCCTGCCTGCTCAGCTGCTTGATTATTGCCAGCTGAGCAGCATGATTCCTCACACCTGAGTTCCATGATTATTGCCTGCTGACTGTTTGATTCGTGCCTACTCAGCTCTTTGTTTATTGCCTCCAGAGGCACATGATCAGTGTATGATAGCAAACATGATCAGCGCATGATCAGTCACATGATCAGTGCCATTAAGTCACGTGATCACTACATGATAGTCATGTGATCAGTCCATGCTCAGTCACGGTATCAGTGCATGATCAGCCACGTGATCAGTGCATGATCAGCCACGTGATCAGTGCATGATAGCCACGTGATCAGTGCATGATCAGTCACGTGATCAGTGCATGATCAGGCACGTGATCAGTGCATGATCAGCCACGTGATCAGTGCATGATAGCCACGTGATCAGTGCATGATCAGTCACCTGATGGGTGTATGATCAGTCACGTGACCAGTACATGGTAGCTACATGATCATTGCATGATCAGCCACGTGATCAGTGCATGATAGCCACGTGATCAGTGCATGATCAGTCACGTGATCAGTGCATGATCAGTCATGTGATCAGTGCATGATCAGGCACGTGATCAGTGCATGATCAGCCACGTGATCAGTGCATGATAGCCACGTGATCAGTGCATGATCAGTCACGTGATCAGTGCATGATCAGCCACGTGATCAGTGCATGATAGCCACGTGATCAGTGCATGATCAGTCACGTGATCAGTGCATGATCAGTCACGTGATCAGTGCATGATAGCCACGTGATCAGTGCATGATCAGTCACGTGATCAGTGCATGATCAGTCACGTGATCAGTGCATGATCAGTCACGTGATCAGTGCATGATCAGCCACGTGATCAGTGCATGATCAGCCACGTGATCAGTGCATGATCAGTCACGTGATCAGTGCATGATCAGTCACGTGATCAGTACATGGTAGCTGCGTGATCAGTGCATGATCAGCCACGTGATCAGTGCATGATAGCCACGTGATCAGTGCATGATCAGTCACGTGATCAGTGCATGATCAGTCACGTGATCAGTGCATGATCAGTCACGTGATCAGTGCATGATAGCCACGTGATCAGTGCATGATCAGTCACGTGATACGTGTGTGATCAGCCACGTGATCAGTGCATGATGAGCCACGTGATCAGTGCATGATCAATTACGTGATCAGTGCATGATCAGTCACGTGACCAGTACATGGTTGCTACGTGATCGTTGCATGATCAGCCACGTGAGCAGTGCATGATAGCCACGTGATCAGTGCATGATCAGTCACGTGATCAGTACATGATCAGTCACGTGAACAGTGCATGATCATTTACGTGATCTGTGCATGATCAGTCACGTGACCAGTATATGGTAGCTACGTGATCATTCCATGACGAGCCACGTGAGCAGTGCATGATAGCCACGTGATGTGTGCATGATGAGTTACGTGAGCAGAGTATGATCAGCCACGTGATCAGTGCATGAGTGCCACGTGATCAGTGCATGATATGTCACGTGACAGGTGTGTGATCAGCCACGTGAACAGTGCATGTTCAGCCACGTGATCAGTGCATGATAGCCACGTGATCAGTGCATGATCAGCCACGTGATCAGTGCATGATCAGCCACGTGATCAGTGCATGATCAGTCACGTGATCAGTGCATGATCAGCCACGTGATCAGTGCATGATCAGCCACGTGATCAGTGCATGATCAGCCACGTGATCAGTGCATGATAGCCACGTGATCAGTGCATGATCAGTCACGTGATCAGTGCATGATCAGCCACGTGATCAGTGCATGCTCAGTCACGTGATCAGTGCCTGCTGAGCTGCGTGATTACTGTCTGTCATCTGCTTGACAATTGCCAGCTGTGCTGCGTAATTCCTGCCTGCTCAGCTGCTTGATCATTGCCAGCTGAGCAGCATGATTCCTCACACCTGAGTTCCATGATTATTGCCTGCTGACTGTTTGATTCGTGCCTACTCAGCTCTTTGTTTATTGCCTCCAGAGGCACATGATCAGTGTATGATAGCAAACATGATCAGTGCATGATCAGTCACATGATCAGTGCCATTAAGTCACGTGATCACTACATGATAGTCATGTGATCAGTCCATGCTCAGTCACGGTATCAGTGCATGATCAGCCACGTGATCAGTGCATGATCAGCCACGTGATCAGTGCATGATCAGCCACGTGATCAGTGCATGATCAGTCACGTGATCAGTGCATGATAGCCACGTGAACAGTGCATGATCAGTCACGTGATCAGGGCCTGCTGAGCTGCGTGATTACTGTCTGCTCATCTGCTTGACAATTGCCAGCTGAGCTGCATGATTCCTGCCTGTCATCTGCTTGACAATTGCCACCTGTGCTGCGTAATTCCTGCCTGCTCATCTACTTGATTATTGCCAGCTGAGCAGCATGATTTCTCAGAGCTGAGTTCCATGATTATAGCCTGCTGACTGATTCCTGCCTACTCAGCTCTATGTTCATTGCCTCCAGAGTCACATGATCAGTGTATGACACCAAACATGATCAGTGCATGATCAGTCACATGATCAGTGCATGATAAGCCACGTGATCAGTGCATGATCAGTCACGTGATCAGTGCATGATCAGTCACGTGATCAGTGCATGGTAGCTGCGTGATCAGTGCATGATCAGCCACGTGATCAGTGCATGATAGCCACGTGATCAGTGCATGATCAGTCACGTGATCAGTGCATGATCAGTCACGTGATCAGTGCATGATCAGTCACGTGATCAGTGCATGATCAGTCACGTGATCAGTGCATGATCAGTTACGTGATCAGTGCATGATCAGTCACGTGACCAGTGCATGGTAGCTACGTGATCATTGCATGATCAGCCACGTGATCAGTGCATGATAGCCACGTGATCAGTGCATGATAGCCACGTGATCAGTGCATGATCAGTCACGTGATACGTGCATGATCAGCCACGTGATCAGTGCATGATATCCACGTGATCAGTGCATGATAGCCACGTGATCAGTGCATGATCAGTCACGTGATCAGTGCATGATCAGTCACGTGATCAGTGTGTGATCAGCCACGTGATCAGTGCATGATGAGCCACGTGATCAGTGCATGATCAATTACGTGATCAGTGCATGATCAGTCACGTGACCAGTACATGGTAGCTACGTGATCAGTGCATGATCAGCCACGTGATCAGTGCATGATAGCCACGTGATCAGTGCATGATCAGCCACGTGATCAGTGCATGATCAGCCACGTGATCAGTGCATGATCATCCACGTGATCAGTGCATGTCAGTCATGTATCAGTGCATGATAGCCCGTGATCAGTGCATGATCAGTCCCGTGATCAGTGCATGATCAGCCACGTGATCAGTGCATGATCAGCCACGTGATCAGTGCATGATAGCCACGTGATCAGTGCATGATCAGCCACGTGATCAGTGCATGATCAGTCACGTGATCAGTGCATGATCAGCCACGTGATCAGTGCATGATCAGCCACGTGATCAGTGCATGATCAGCCACGTGATCAGTGCATGATAGCCACGTGATCAGTGCATGATCAGTCACGTGATCAGTGCATGATCAGTCACGTGATCAGTGTATGATCAGCCACGTGAACAGTGCATGCTCAGTCACGTGATCAGGGCCTGCTGAGCTGCGTGATTACTGTCTGCTCATCTGCTTGACAATTGCCAGCTGAGCTGCACGATTCCTGCCTGTCATCTGCTTGACAATTGCCAGCTGTGCTGCGTAATTCCTGCCTGCTCAGCTGCTTGATTATTGCCAGCTGAGCAGCATGATTCCTCACAGCTGAGTTCCATGATTATTGCCTGCTGACTGATTCGTGCCTACTCAGCTCTTTGTTCATTGCCTCCAGAGGCACATGATCAGTGTATGACACCAAACATGATCAGCACATGATCAGTCACATGATCAGTGCATGATAAGCCACGTGATCAGTGCATGATCAGTCATGTGATCAGTGCATGATCAGCCACGTGATCAGTGCATGATAGCCACGTGATCAGTGCATGATCAGTCACGTGATCAGTGCATGATCAGTCACGTGATCAGTGCATGATCAGTCACGTGATCAGTGCATGATCAGTCACGTGATCAGTGCATGATCAGTCACGTGATCAGTGCATGATCAGTCACGTGATCAGTGCATGGTAGCTACGTGATCATTGCATGATCAGCCACGTGATCAGTGCATGATAGCCACGTGATCAGTGCATGATCAGCCACGTGATCAGTGCATGATCAGTCACGTGATCAGTGCATGATCAGCCACGTGATCAGTGCATGATATCCACGTGATCAGTGCATGATAGCCACGTGATCAGTGCATGATCAGTCACGTGATCAGTGCATGATCAGTCACGTGATCAGTGTGTGATCAGCCACGTGATCAGTGCATGATCAGCCACGTGATCAGTGCATGATCAATTACGTGATCAGTGCATGATCAGTCACGTGATCAGTGCATGATAGCTACGTGATCAGTGCATGATCAGCCACGTGATCAGTGCATGATAGCCACGTGATCAGTGCATGATCAGCCACGTGATCAGTGCATGATCAGCCACGTGATCAGTGCATGATCAGTCACGTGATCAGTGTGATCAGCCACGTGATCAGTGCATGATCAGCCACGTGATCAGTGCATGATCAGTCACGTGATCAGTGCATGTAGCTACGTGATCAGTGCATGATCAGCCACGTGATCAGTGCATGATAGTAGTGATCAGTGCATGATAGCCACGTGATCAGTGCATGATCAGTCACGTGATCAGTGCATGATCAGCCACGTGATCAGTGCATGATAGCCACGTGATCAGTGCATGATCAGTCACGTGATCAGTGCATGATCAGCCACGTGATCAGTGCATGATGCCACGTGATCAGTGCATGATAGTCACGTGATCAGTGTATGATCAGCCACGTGATCAGTGCATGATCAGCCACGTGATCAGTGCATGATCAGTCACGTGATCAGTGCATGATCAGCCACGTGATCAGTGCATGATCAGTCACGTGATCAGTGTATGATCAGCCACGTGAACAGTGCATGCTCAGTCACGTGATCAGGGCCTGCTGAGCTGCGTGATTACTGTCTGCTCATCTGCTTGACAATTGCCAGCTGAGCTGCACGATCCTGCCTGTCATCTGCTTGACAATTGCCAGCTGTGCTGCGTAATTCCTGCCTGCTCAGCTGCTTGATTATTGCCAGCTGAGCAGCATGATTTCTCAGAGCTGAGTTCCATGATTATAGCCTGCTGACTGTTTCCTGCCTACTCAGCTCTATTTTCATTGCCTCCAGAGGCACATGATCAGTGTATGACACCAAACATGATCAGCACATGATCAGTCACATGATCAGTGCATGATAAGCCACGTGATCAGTGCATGATCAGTCACGTGATCAGTGCATGATCAGTCATGTGATCAGTACATGATAGCTGCGTGATCAGTGCATGATCAGCCACGTGATCAGTGCATGATAGCCACGTGATCAGTGCATGATCAGTCACGTGATCAGTGCATGATAGCCACGTGATCAGTGCATGATCAGCCACGTGATCAGTGCATGATCAGTCACGTGATCAGTGCATGATAGCTACGTGATCAGTGCATGATCAGCCACGTGATCAGTGCATGATCAGCCACGTGATCAGTGCATGATAGCCACGTGATCAGTGCATGATCAGTCACGTGATCAGTACATGATCAGTCACGTGATCAGTGCATGATCATTTACGTGATCAGTGCATGATCAGTCACGTGACCAGTATATGGTAGCTACGTGATCATTCCATGACGAGCCACGTGAGCAGTGCATGATAGCCACGTGATGTGTGCATGATGAGTTACGTGATCAGAGTATGATCAGCCACGTGATCAGTGCATGAGTGCCACGTGATCAGTGCATGATATGTCACGTGACAGGTGTGTGATCAGCCACGTGAACAGTGCATGTTCAGCCACGTGATCAGTGCATGATAGCCACGTGATCAGTGCATGATCAGTTACGTGAGCAGTGTATGATCAGCCACGTGATCAGTGCATGGTCAGACACGTGAACAGTGTATGATCAGCCACGTGATCAGTGCATGATATCCAAGTGATCAGTGCATGATCATCACGTGATCAGTGTATGATCAGCCACGTGAACAGTGCATGCTCAGTCACGTGATCAGGGCCTGCTGAGCTGCGTGATTACTGTCTGCTCATCTGCTTGACAATTGCCAGCTGTGCTGCGTAATTCCTGCCTGCTCAGCTGCTTGATTATTGCCAGCTGAGCAGCATGATTCCTCACACCTGAGTTCCATGATTATTGCCTGCTGACTGTTTGATTCGTGCCTACTCAGCTCTTTGTTTATTGCCTCCAGAGGCACATGATCAGTGTATGATAGCAAACATGATCAGCGCATGATCAGTCACATGATCAGCGCCATTAAGTCACGTGATCACTACATGATAGTCATGTGATCAGTCCATGCTCAGTCACGGTATCAGTGCATGATCAGCCACGTGATCAGTGCATGATCAGCCACGTGATCAGTGCATGATAGCCACGTGATCAGTGCATGATCAGTCACGTGATCAGTGCATGATCAGGCACGTGATCAGTGCATGATCAGCCACGTGATCAGTGCATGATAGCCACGTGATCAGTGCATGATCAGTCACCTGATGGGTGTATGATCAGTCACGTGACCAGTACATGGTAGCTACATGATCATTGCATGATCAGCCACGTGAGTAGTGCATGATAGCCACGTGATCAGTGCATGATCAGTCACGTGATCAGTGCATGATCAGTCATGTGATCAGTGCATGATCAGGCACGTGATCAGTGCATGATCAGCCACGTGATCAGTGCATGATAGCCACGTGATCAGTGCATGATCAGTCACGTGATCAGTGCATGATCAGCCACGTGATCAGTGCATGATAGCCACGTGATCAGTGCATGATCAGTCACGTGATCAGTGCATGATCAGTCACGTGATCAGTGCATGATAGCCACGTGATCAGTGCATGATCAGTCACGTGATCAGTGCATGATCAGTCACGTGATCAGTGCATGATCAGCCACGTGATCAGTGCATGATCAGCCACGTGATCAGTGCATGATCAGTTACGTGATCAGTGCATGATCAGTCACGTGACCAGTACATGGTAGCTACGTGATCAGTGCATGATCAGCCACGTGATCAGTGCATGATAGCCACGTGATCAGTGCATGATCAGTCACGTGATCAGTGCATGATCAGTCACGTGATCAGTGCATGATCAGTCACGTGATCAGTGCATGATAGCCACGTGATCAGTGCATGATCAGTCACGTGATAGTGTGTGATCAGCCACGTGATCAGTGCATGATGAGCCACGTGATCAGTGCATGATCAATTACGTGATCAGTGCATGATCAGTCACGTGATCAGTGCATGGTTGCTACGTGATCAGTGCATGATCAGCCACGTGATCAGTGCATGATAGCCACGTGATCAGTGCATGATCAGTCACGTGATCAGTGCATGATCAGTCACGTGATCAGTGCATGATCAGTCACGTGATCAGTGCATGATCAGTCACGTGATCAGTATATGGTAGCTTCGTGATCATTGCATGACAGCCACGTGATCAGTGCATGACAGCCACGTGATGTGCATGATCAGTTACGTGATCAGTGTATGATCAGCCACGTGATCAGTGCATGAGTGCCACGTGATCAGTGCATGATAGTCACGTGACAGTGTGTGATCAGCCACGTGATCAGTGCATGATCAGCCACGTGATCAGTGCATGATAGCCACGTGATCAGTGCATGATCAGTCACGTGATCAGTGCATGATCAGCCACGTGATCAGTGCATGATCAGTCACGTGATCAGTGCATGATCAGCCACGTGATCAGTGCATGATAGCCACGTGATCAGTGCATGATCATCACGTGATCAGTGCATGATAGCCACGTGATCAGTGCATGATCAGCCACGTGATCAGTGCATGATAGCCACGTGATCAGTGCATGATAGCCACGTGATCAGTGCATGATCAGTCACGTGATCAGTGCATGATCAGTCACGTGATCAGTGCATGATCATTTACGTGATCAGTGCATGATCAGTCACGTGACCAGTATATGGTAGCTTCGTGATCATTCCATGATCAGCCACGTGAGCAGTGCATGATAGCCACGTGATGTGTGCATGATCAGTTACGTGATCAGTATGATCAGCCACGTGATCAGTGCATGAGTGCCACGTGATCAGTGCATGATATGTCACGTGACAGGTGTGTGATCAGCCACGTGAACAGTGCATGTTCAGCCACGTGATCAGTGCATGATAGCCACGTGATCAGTGCATGATCAGTTACGTGAGCAGTGTATGATCAGCCACGTGATCAGTGCATGGTCAGACACGTGAACAGTGTATGATCAGCCACGTGATCAGTGCATGATATCCACGTGATCAGTGCATGATCATCACGTGATCAGTGTATGATCAGCCACGTGAACAGTGCATGCTCAGTCACGTGATCAGGGCCTGCTGAGCTGCGTGATTACTGTCTGCTCATCTGCTTGACAATTGCCAGCTGTGCTGCGTAATTCCTGCCTGCTCAGCTGCTTGATCATTGCCAGCTGAGCAGCATGATTCCTCACACCTGAGTTCCATGATTATTGCCTGCTGACTGTTTGATTCGTGCCTACTCAGCTCTTTGTTTATTGCCTCCAGAGGCACATGATCAGTGTATGATAGCAAACATGATCAGCGCATGATCAGTCACATGATCAGTGCCATTAAGTCACGTGATCACTACATGATAGTCATGTGATCAGTCCATGCTCAGTCACGGTATCAGTGCATGATCAGCCACGTGATCAGTGCATGATCAGCCACGTGATCAGTGCATGATAGCCACGTGATCAGTGCATGATCAGTCACGTGATCAGTGCATGATCAGGCACGTGATCAGTGCATGATCAGCCACGTGATCAGTGCATGATAGCCACGTGATCAGTGCATGATCAGTCACCTGATGGGTGTATGATCAGTCACGTGACCAGTACATGGTAGCTACATGATCATTGCATGATCAGCCACGTGATCAGTGCATGATAGCCACGTGATCAGTGCATGATCAGTCACGTGATCAGTGCATGATCAGTCATGTGATCAGTGCATGATCAGGCACGTGATCAGTGCATGATCAGCCACGTGATCAGTGCATGATAGCCACGTGATCAGTGCATGATCAGTCACGTGATCAGTGCATGATCAGCCACGTGATCAGTGCATGATCAGCCACGTGATCAGTGCATGATCAGTCACGTGATCAGTGCATGATCAGTCACGTGATCAGTGCATGATAGCCACGTGATCAGTGCATGATCAGTCACGTGATCAGTGCATGATCAGTCACGTGATCAGTGCATGATCAGTCACGTGATCAGTGCATGATCAGCCACGTGATCAGTGCATGATCAGCCACGTGATCAGTGCATGATCAGTCACGTGATCAGTGCATGATCAGTCATGTGACCAGTACATGGTAGCTGCGTGATCAGTGCATGATCAGCCACGTGATCAGTGCATGATAGCCACGTGATCAGTGCATGATCAGTCACGTGATCAGTGCATGATCAGTCACGTGATCAGTGCATGATCAGTCACGTGATCAGTGCATGATAGCCACGTGATCAGTGCATGATCAGTCACGTGATACGTGTGTGATCAGCCACGTGATCAGTGCATGATGAGCCACGTGATCAGTGCAGGATCAATTACGTGATCAGTGCATGATCAGTCACGTGACCAGTACATGGTTGCTACGTGATCGTTGCATGATCAGCCACGTGAGCAGAGCATGATAGCCACGTGATCAGTGCATGATCAGTCACGTGATCAGTACATGATCAGTCACGTGAACAGTGCATGATCATTTACGTGATCTGTGCATGATCAGTCACGTGACCAGTATATGGTAGCTTCGTGATCATTCCATGACGAGCCACGTGAGCAGTGCATGATAGCCACGTGATGTGTGCATGATGAGTTACGTGAGCAGAGTATGATCAGCCACGTGATCAGTGCATGAGTGCCACGTGATCAGTGCATGATATGTCACGTGACAGGTGTGTGATCAGCCACGTGAACAGTGCATGTTCAGCCACGTGATCAGTGCATGATAGCCACGTGATCAGTGCATGATCAGTTACGTGAGCAGTGTATGATCAGCCACGTGATCAGTGCATGGTCAGACACGTGAACAGTGTATGATCAGCCACGTGATCAGTGCATGATATCCAAGTGATCAGTGCATGATCATCACGTGATCAGTGTATGATCAGCCACGTGAACAGTGCATGCTCAGTCACGTGATCAGGGCCTGCTGAGCTGCGTGATTACTGTCTGCTCATCTGCTTGACAATTGCCAGCTGAGCTGCACGATTCCTGCCTGTCATCTGCTTGACAATTGCCAGCTGTGCTGCGTAATTCCTGCCTGCTCAGCTGCTTGATTATTGCCAGCTGAGCAGCATGATTCCTCACACTGAGTTCCATGATTATTGCCTGCTGACTGTTTGATTCGTGCCTACTCAGCTCTTTGTTTATTGCCTCCAGAGGCACATGATCAGTGTATGATAGCAAACATGATCAGCGCATGATCAGTCACATGATCAGCGCCATTAAGTCACGTGATCACTACATGATAGTCATGTGATCAGTCCATGCTCAGTCACGGTATCAGTGCATGATCAGCCACGTGATCAGTGCATGATCAGTCACGTGATCAGTGCATGATCAGCCACGTGATCAGTGCATGATAGCATGTGATCAGTGCATGATCAGTCACGTGATCAGTGCATGATCAGTCACGTGATCAGTGCATGATAGCCACGTGATCAGTGCATGATCAGTCACACGTGATGTACATGTAGCACATGATCATTGCATGATCAGCCACGTGATCATGATAGCCACGTGATCAGCATGATCAGTCACGTGATCAGTGCATGATCAGTCATGTGATCATGTGCATGATCAGCCACGTGATCAGTGCATGATAGCCACGTGATCAGTGCATGATCAGTCACGTGATCAGTGCATGATCAGTCACGTGATCAGTGCATGATCAGCCACGTGATCAGTGCATGATCAGTCACGTGATCAGTGCATGATCAGCCACGTGATCAGTGCATGATCAGTCACGTGATCAGTGCATGATCAGCCACGTGATCAGTGCATGATCAGCCACGTGATCAGTGCATGATCAGCCACGTGATCAGTGCATGATCAGCCACGTGATCAGTGCATGATCAGTCACGTGATCAGTGCATGATCAGCCACGTGATCAGTGCATGATCAGCCACGTGATCAGTGCATGATCAGCCACGTGATCAGTGCATGATCAGTCACGTGATCAGTGCATGATCAGCCACGTGATCAGTGCATGATCAGTCACGTGATCAGTGCATGATCAGCCACGTGATCAGTGCATGATCAGCCACGTGATCAGTGCATGATCAGTCACGTGATCAGTGCATGATCAGTCACGTGATCAGTGCATGATCAGCCACGTGATCAGTGCATGATAGCCACGTGATCAGTGCATGATCAGTCACGTGATCAGTGCATGATCAGCCACGTGATCAGTGCATGATCAGTCACGTGATCAGTGCATGATCAGCCACGTGATCAGTGCATGATCAGCCACGTGATCAGTGCATGATAGTACGTGATCAGTGCATGATCAGCCACGTGATCAGTGCATGATAGCCACGTGATCAGTGCATGATCAGTCACGTGATCAGTGTATGATCAGCCACGTGAACAGTGCATGCTCAGTCACGTGATCAGGGCCTGCTGAGCTGCGTGATTACTGTCTGCTCATCTGCTTGACAATTGCCAGCTGAGCTGCACGATTCCTGCCTGTCATCTGCTTGACAATTGCCAGCTGTGCTGCGTAATTCCTGCCTGCTCATCTGCTTGATTATTGCCAGCTGAGCAGCATGATTTCTCACAGCTGAGTTCCATGATTATTGCCTGCTGACTGTTTCCTGCCTACTCAGCTCTTTGTTCATTGCCTCCAGAGGCACATGATCAGTGTATGATAGCAAACATGATCAGTGCATGATCAGTCACATGATCAGTGCATGATAAGCCACGTGATCAGTGCATGATCAGTCACGTGATCAGTGCATGATCAGTCATGTGATCAGTGCATGGTAGCTGCGTGATCAGTGCATGATCAGCCACGTGATCAGTGCATGATAGCCACGTGATCAGTGCATGATCAGTCACGTGATCAGTGCATGATAGCCACGTGATCAGTGCATGATCAGCCACGTGATCAGTGCATGATCATCCACGTGATCAGTGCATGATAGCCACGTGATCAGTGCATGATCAGTCACGTGATCAGTGCATGATCAGTCACGTGATCAGTGCATGATCAGTTACGTGATCAGTGCATGATCAGTCACGTGACCAGTATATGGTAGCTACGTGATCATTGCATGACAGCCACGTGAGCAGTGCATGATAGCCACGTGATCAGTGCATGATCAGTTACGTGATCAGTGTATGATCAGCCACGTGATCAGTGCATGAGTGCCACGTGATCAGTGCATGATAGTCACGTGACAGTGTGTGATCAGCCACGTGATCAGTGCATGATCAGCCACGTGATCAGTGCATGATAGCCACGTGATCAGTGCATGATCAGTTACGTGATCAGTGTATGATCAGCCACGTGATCAGTGCATGATCAGACACGTGATCAGTGTATGATCAGCCACGTGATCAGTGCATGATATCCACGTGATCAGTGCATGATCAATCACGTGATCAGTGTATGATCAGCCACGTGAACAGTGCATGCTCAGTCACGTGATCAGGGCCTGCTGAGCTGCGTGATTACTGTCTGCTCATCTGCTTGACAATTGCCAGCTGAGCTGCACGATCCTGCCTGTCATCTGCTTGACAATTGCCAGCTGTGCTGCGTAATTCCTGCCTGCTCAGCTGCTTGATTATTGCCAGCTGAGCAGCATGATTTCTCAGAGCTGAGTTCCATGATTATAGCCTGCTGACTGTTTGCTGCCTACTCAGCTCTATGTTCATTGCCTCCAGAGGCACATGATCAGTGTATGACACCAAACATGATCAGCACATGATCAGTCACATGATCAGTGCATGATAAGCCACGTGATCAGTGCATGATCAGTTACGTGATCAGTGCATGATCAGTCACGTGATCAGTGCATGGTAGCTGCGTGATCAGTGCATGATCAGCCACGTGATCAGTGCATGATAGCCACGTGATCAGTGCATGATCAGTCACGTGATCAGTGCATGATAGCCACGTGATCAGTGCATGATCAGCCACGTGATCAGTGCATGATCAGTTACGTGAGCAGTGTATGATCAGCCACGTGATCAGTGCATGGTCAGACACGTGATCAGTGTATGATCAGCCACGTGATCAGTGCATGATATCCAAGTGATCAGTGCATGATCAGTCACGTGATCAGTGTATGATCAGCCACGTGAACAGTGCATGCTCAGTCACGTGATCAGGGCCTGCTGAGCTGCGTGATTACTGTCTGCTCATCTGCTTGACAATTGCCAGCTGAGCTGCACGATTCCTGCCTGTCATCTGCTTGACAATTGCCAGCTGTGCTGCGTAATTCCTGCCTGCTCAGCTGCTTGATTATTGCCAGCTGAGCAGCATGATTTCTCAGAGCTGAGTTCCATGATTATAGCCTGCTGACTGTTTCCTGCCTACTCAGCTCTATTTTCATTGCCTCCAGAGGCACATGATCAGTGTATGACACCAAACATGATCAGTGCATGATCAGTCACATGATCAGTGCATGATAAGCCACGTGATCAGTGCATGATCAGTCACGTGATCAGTGCATGATCAGTCACGTGATCAGTGCATGATAGCCACGTGATCAGTGCATGATCAGCCACGTGATCAGTGCATGATAGCCACGTGATCAGTGCATGATCAGTCACGTGATCAGTGCATGATAGCCACGTGATCAGTGCATGATCAGCCACGTGATCAGTGCATGATCAGTCACGTGATCAGTGCATGATAGCCACGTGATCAGTGCATGATCAGCCACGTGATCAGTGCATGATAGCCACGTGATCAGTGCATGATAGCCACGTGATCAGTGCATGATCAGTCACGTGATCAGTGCATGATCAGTCACGTGATCAGTGCATGATCATTTACGTGATCAGTGCATGATCAGTCACGTGACCAGTATATGGTAGCTACGTGATCATTCCATGACGAGCCACGTGAGCAGTGCATGATAGCCACGTGATGTGTGCATGATCAGTTACGTGAGCAGAGTATGATCAGCCACGTGATCAGTGCATGAGTGCCACGTGATCAGTGCATGATATGTCACGTGACAGGTGTGTGATCAGCCACGTGAACAGTGCATGTTCAGCCACGTGATCAGTGCATGATAGCCACGTGATCAGTGCATGATCAGTTACGTGAGCAGTGTATGATCAGCCACGTGATCAGTGCATGGTCAGACACGTGAACAGTGTATGATCAGCCACGTGATCAGTGCATGATATCCAAGTGATCAGTGCATGATCATCACGTGATCAGTGTATGATCAGCCACGTGAACAGTGCATGCTCAGTCACGTGATCAGGGCCTGCTGAGCTGCGTGATTACTGTCTGCTCATCTGCTTGACAATTGCCAGCTGAGCTGCACGATTCCTGCCTGTCATCTGCTTGACAATTGCCAGCTGTGCTGCGTAATTCCTGCCTGCTCAGCTGCTTGATTATTGCCAGCTGAGCAGCATGATTCCTCACACCTGAGTTCCATGATTATTGCCTGCTGACTGTTTGATTCGTGCCTACTCAGCTCTTTGTTTATTGCCTCCAGAGGCACATGATCAGTGTATGATAGCAAACATGATCAGCGCATGATCAGTCACATGATCAGCGCCATTAAGTCACGTGATCACTACATGATAGTCATGTGATCAGTCCATGCTCAGTCACGGTATCAGTGCATGATCAGCCACGTGATCAGTGCATGATCAGCCACGTGATCAGTGCATGATAGCCACGTGATCAGTGCATGATCAGTCACGTGATCAGTGCATGACCAGGCACGTGATCAGTGCATGATCAGCCACGTGATCAGTGCATGATAGCCACGTGATCAGTGCATGATCAGTCACCTGATGGGTGTATGATCAGTCACGTGACCAGTACATGGTAGCTACATGATCATTGCATGATCAGCCACGTGAGTAGTGCATGATAGCCACGTGATCAGTGCATGATCAGTCACGTGATCAGTGCATGATCAGTCATGTGATCAGTGCATGATCAGGCACGTGATCAGTGCATGATCAGCCACGTGATCAGTGCATGATAGCCACGTGATCAGTGCATGATCAGTCACGTGATCAGTGCATGATCAGCCACGTGATCAGTGCATGATAGCCACGTGATCAGTGCATGATCAGTCACGTGATCAGTGCATGATCAGTCACGTGATCAGTGCATGATAGCCACGTGATCAGTGCATGATCAGTCACGTGATCAGTGCATGATCAGTCACGTGATCAGTGCATGATCAGCCACGTGATCAGTGCATGATCAGCCACGTGATCAGTGCATGATCAATTACGTGATCAGTGCATGATCAGTCACGTGACCAGTACATGGTAGCTGCGTGATCATTGCATGATCAGCCACGTGATCAGTGCATGATAGCCACGTGATCAGTGCATGATCAGTCACGTGATCAGTGCATGATCAGTCACGTGATCAGTGCATGATCAGTCACGTGATCAGTGCATGATAGCCACGTGATCAGTGCATGATCAGTCACGTGATACGTGTGTGATCAGCCACGTGATCAGTGCATGATGAGCCACGTGATCAGTGCAGGATCAATTACGTGATCAGTGCATGATCAGTCACGTGACCAGTACATGGTTGCTACGTGATCGTTGCATGATCAGCCACGTGAGCAGAGCATGATAGCCACGTGATCAGTGCATGATCAGTCACGTGATCAGTACATGATCAGTCACGTGAACAGTGCATGATCATTTACGTGATCTGTGCATGATCAGTCACGTGACCAGTATATGGTAGCTACGTGATCATTCCATGACGAGCCACGTGAGCAGTGCATGATAGCCACGTGATGTGTGCATGATGAGTTACGTGAGCAGAGTATGATCAGCCACGTGATCAGTGCATGAGTGCCACGTGATCAGTGCATGATATGTCACGTGACAGGTGTGTGATCAGCCACGTGAACAGTGCATGTTCAGCCACGTGATCAGTGCATGATAGCCACGTGATCAGTGCATGATCAGTTACGTGAGCAGTGTATGATCAGCCACGTGATCAGTGCATGGTCAGACACGTGAACAGTGTATGATCAGCCACGTGATCAGTGCATGATATCCAAGTGATCAGTGCATGATCATCACGTGATCAGTGTATGATCAGCCACGTGAACAGTGCATGCTCAGTCACGTGATCAGGGCCTGCTGAGCTGCGTGATTACTGTCTGCTCATCTGCTTGACAATTGCCAGCTGAGCTGCACGATTCCTGCCTGTCATCTGCTTGACAATTGCCAGCTGTGCTGCGTAATTCCTGCCTGCTCAGCTGCTTGATTATTGCCAGCTGAGCAGCATGATTCCTCACAGCTGAGTTCCATGATTATTGCCTGCTGACTGTTTGATTCGTGCCTACTCAGCTCTTTGTTTATTGCCTCCAGAGGCACATGATCAGTGTATGATAGCAAACATGATCAGCGCATGATCAGTCACATGATCAGCGCCATTAAGTCACGTGATCACTACATGATAGTCATGTGATCAGTCCATGCTCAGTCACGGTATCAGTGCATGATCAGCCACGTGATCAGTGCATGATCAGTCACGTGATCAGTGCATGATCAGCCACGTGATCAGTGCATGATAGCATGTGATCAGTGCATGATCAGTCACGTGATCAGTGCATGATCAGGCACGTGATCAGTGCATGATCAGTCACGTGATCAGTGCATGATAGCCACGTGATCAGTGCATGATCAGTCACCTGATGGGTGTATGATCATTCACGTGACCTGTACATGGTAGCTACATGATCATTGCATGATCAGCCACGTGAGTAGTGCATGATAGCCACGTGATCACTGCATGATCAGTCACGTGATCAGTGCATGATCAGTCATGTGACCAGTACATGGTAGCTGCGTGATCATGCATGATCAGCCACGTGATCAGTGCATGATAGCCACGTGATCAGTGCATGATCAGACACGTGATCAGTGCATGATCAGTCACGTGATCAGTGCATGATCAGCCACGTGATCAGTGCATGATCAGGCACGTGATCAGTGCATGATCAGCCACGTGATCAGTGCATGATAGCCACGTGATCAGTGCATGATCAGTCACGTGATCAGTGCATGATCAGTCACGTGATCAGTGCATGATCAGCCACGTGATCAGTGCATGATAGCCACGTGATCAGTGCATGATCAGTCACGTGATCAGTGCATGATCAGCCACGTGATCAGTGCATGATCAGCCACGTGATCAGTGCATGATCAGCCACGTGATCAGTGCATGATAGCCACGTGATCAGTGCATGATCAGTCACGTGATCAGTGCATGATCAGCCACGTGATCAGTGCATGATCAGCCACGTGATCAGTGCATGATCAGCCACGTGATCAGTGCATGATAGCCACGTGATCAGTGCATGATCAGCCACGTGATCAGTGCATGATCAGTCACGTGATCAGTGCATGATCAGCCACGTGATCAGTGCATGATCAGCACGTGATCAGTGCATGATCAGCCACGTGATCAGTGCATGATAGCCACGTGATCAGTGCATGATCAGTCACGTGATCAGTGCATGATCAGTCACGTGATCAGTGCATGATAGCCACGTGATCAGTGCATGATAGCCACGTGATCAGTGCATGATCAGTCACGTGATCAGTGCATGATCAGCCACGTGATCAGTGCATGATCAGTCACGTGATCAGTGCATGATCAGCCACGTGATCAGTGCATGATAGCCACGTGATCAGTGCATGATATTACGTGATCAGTGCATGATCAGCCACGTGATCAGTGCATGATAGCCACGTGATCAGTGCATGATCAGTCACGTGATCAGTGTATGATCAGCCACGTGAACAGTGCATGCTCAGTCACGTGATCAGGGCCTGCTGAGCTGCGTGATTACTGTCTGCTCATCTGCTTGACAATTGCCAGCTGAGCTGCACGATTCCTGCCTGTCATCTGCTTGACAATTGCCAGCTGTGCTGCGTAATTCCTGCCTGCTCAGCTGCTTGATTATTGCCAGCTGAGCAGCATGATTTCTCAGAGCTGAGTTCCATGATTATTGCCTGCTGACTGATTCCTGCCTACTCAGCTCTTTGTTCATTGCCTCCAGAGGCACATGATCAGTGTATGATACCAAACATGATCAGTGCATGATCAGTCACATGATCAGTGCATGATAAGCCACGTGATCAGTGCATGATCAGTCACGTGATCAGTGCATGATCAGTCATGTGATCAGTACATGATAGCTGCGTGATCAGTGCATGATCAGCCACGTGATCAGTGCATGATAGCCACGTGATCAGTGCATGATCAGTCACGTGATCAGTGCATGATCAGTCACGTGATCAGTGCATGATCAGTCACGTGATCAGTGCATGATCAGCCACGTGATCAGTGCATGATAGCCACGTGATCAGTGCATGATCAGTCACGTGATCAGTGCATGATCAGCCACGTGATCAGTGCATGATAGCCACGTGATCAGTGCATGATCAGTCACGTGATCAGTGCATGATCAGTCACGTGATCAGTGCATGATCAGCTGATCAGTCAGTGCATGATCAGTCACGTGATCAGTGCATGATCAGTCACGTGATCAGTGCATGATCAGCCACGTGATCAGTGCATGATCAGCCACGTGATCAGTGCATGATCAGTCACGTGATCAGTGCATGATCAGTCACGTGATCAGTGCATGATCAGCATGATCGTGATCAGTGCATGATCAGCCACGTGATCAGTGCATGATAGCCACGTGATCAGTGCATGATCAGTCACGTGATCAGTGCATGATCAGTCACGTGATCAGTGCATGATCAGTCACGTGATCAGTGCATGATCAGTCACGTGATCAGTGCATGATCAGCCACGTGATCAGTGCATGATAGCCACGTGATCAGTGCATGATAGTGAGTGTGTATGATCAGTGCAGCATGATCAGTGCATGACGTGATCAGTGCATGATCAGTGACAGCAGGATCAGCCACGTGATCAGTGCATGTGCATCAGTGCAGTGTATGATCAGCCACGTGATCAGTGCATGATATCCAAGTGATCAGTGCATGATCAATCACGTGATCAGTGTATGATCAGCCACGTGAACAGTGCATGCTCAGTCACGTGATCTGGGCCTGCTGAGCTGCGTGATTACTGTCTGCTCATCTGCTTGACAATTGCCAGCTGAGCTGCACGATCCTGCCTGTCATCTGCTTGACAATTGCCAGCTGTGCTGCGTAATTCCTGCCTGCTCAGCTGCTTGATTATTGCCAGCTGAGCAGCATGATTCCTCACAGCTGAGTTCCATGATTATTGCCTGCTGACTGTTTCGTGCCTACTCAGCTCTTTGTTTATTGCCTCCAGAGGCACATGATCAGTGTATGATAGCAAACATGATCAGTGCATGATCAGTCACATGATCAGTGCATGATAAGCCACGTGATCAGTGCATGATCAGTCACGTGATCAGTGCATGATCAGTCACGTGATCAGTGCATGATAGCCACGTGATCAGTGCATGATCAGCCACGTGATCAGTGCATGATAGCCACGTGATCAGTGCATGATCAGTCACGTGATCAGTGCATGATAGCTACGTGATCAGTGCATGATCAGCCACGTGATCAGTGCATGATCAGTCACGTGATCAGTGCATGATCAGCCACGTGATCAGTGCATGGTCAGACACGTGATCAGTGTATGATCAGCCACGTGATCAGTGCATGATAGCCACGTGATCA
The DNA here is from genome assembly GCF_032452875.1 of Bos javanicus. Taxonomy (NCBI): domain Eukaryota; kingdom Metazoa; phylum Chordata; class Mammalia; order Artiodactyla; family Bovidae; genus Bos; species Bos javanicus. The sequence continues at coordinate 154,625 of NW_026893730.1, forward strand.
GTGCATGATCAGTCACGTGATCAGTGCATGATCAGCCACGTGAACAGTGCATGCTCAGTCACGTGATCAGGGCCTGATGAGCTGCGTGATTACTGTCTGCTCATCTGCTTGACAATTGCCAGCTGAGCTGCACGATTCCTGCCTGTCATCTGCTTGACAATTGCCACCTGTGCTGCGTAATTCCTGCCTGCTCATCTGCTTGATTATTGCCAGCTGAGCAGCATGATTTCTCAGAGCTGAGTTCCATGATTATAGCCTGCTGACTGATTCGTGCCTACTCAGCTCTATGTTCATTGCCTCCAGAGTCACATGATCAGTGTATGACACCAAACATGATCAGTGCATGATCAGTCACATGATCAGTGCATGATAAGCCACGTGATCAGTGCATGATCAATCACGTGATCAGTGCATGATCAGTCACGTGACAGTACATGGTAGCCACGTGATCAGTGCATGATCAGCCACGTGATCAGTGCATGATCAGCCACGTGATCAGTGCATGATAGCCACGTGATCAGTGCATGATCAGTCACGTGATCGTGTGATCAGCCACGTGATCAGTGCATGATCAGCCACGTGATCAGTGCATGATAGCCACGTGATCAGTGCATGATCAGTCACGTGATCAGTGCATGATCAGTCACGTGATCAGTGCATGATCAGTCACGTGATCAGTGCATGATAGCCACGTGATCAGTGCATGATCAGCCACGTGATCAGTGCATGATAGCCACGTGATCAGTGCATGATCAGCCACGTGATCAGTGCATGATCAGCCACGTGATCAGTGCATGATCAGCCACGTGATCAGTGCATGATCAGTCATGTAGTCAGTGCATGATAGCCCGTGATCAGTGCATGATCAGTCACGTGATCAGTGCATGATCAGCCACGTGATCAGTGCATGATAGCCACGTGATCAGTGCATGATCAGCCACGTGATCAGTGCATGATAGCCACGTGATCAGTGCATGATCAGCCACGTGATCAGTGCATGATCAGTCACGTGATCAGTGCATGATCAGCCACGTGATCAGTGCATGATCAGCCACGTGATCAGTGCATGATCAGCCACGTGATCAGTGCATGATAGCCACGTGATCAGTGCATGATCAGTCACGTGATCAGTGCATGATCAGTCACGTGATCAGTGTATGATCAGCCACGTGAACAGTGCATGCTCAGTCACGTGATCAGGGCCTGCTGAGCTGCGTGATTACTGTCTGCTCATCTGCTTGACAATTGCCAGCTGAGCTGCACGATTCCTGCCTGTCATCTGCTTGACAATTGCCAGCTGTGCTGCGTAATTCCTGCCTGCTCAGCTGCTTGATTATTGCCAGCTGAGCAGCATGATTTCTCACAGCTGAGTTCCATGATTATTGCCTGCTGACTGATTCGTGCCTACTCAGCTCTTTGTTCATTGCCTCCAGAGGCACATGATCAGTGTATGATACCAAACATGATCAGCACATGATCAGTCACATGATCAGTGCATGATAAGCCACGTGATCAGTGCATGATCAGTCATGTGATCAGTGCATGATCAGTCATGTGATCAGTGCATGATAGCTGCGTGATCAGTGCATGATCAGCCACGTGATCAGTGCATGATCAGTCACGTGATCAGTGCATGATCAGTCACGTGATCAGTGCATGATCAGTCACGTGATCAGTGCATGATCAGTCACGTGATCAGTGCATGATCAGCCACGTGATCAGTGCATGATCAGTCACGTGATCAGTGCATGATAGCTACGTGATCAGTGCATGATCAGTCACGTGATAGTGCATGATCAGCCACGTGATCAGTGCATGATCAGCCACGTGATCAGTGCATGATAGCCACGTGATCAGTGCATGATCAGTCACGTGATCAGTGCATGATCAGTCACGTGATCAGTGTGTGATCAGCCACGTGATCAGTGCATGATCAGCCACGTGATCAGTGCATGATCAGCCACGTGATCAGTGCATGATCAGTCACGTGATCAGTGCATGATAGCCACGTGATCAGTGCATGATCAGCCACGTGATCAGTGCATGATAGCCACGTGATCAGTGCATGATAGCCACGTGATCAGTGCATGATCAGCCACGTGATCAGTGCATGATCAGTCACGTGATCATGTGTGATCAGCCACGTGATCAGTGCATGATCAATTACGTGATCAGTGCATGATCAGTCACGTGACCAGTACATGGTTGCCACGTGATCATTGCATGATCAGCCACGTGAGCAGTGCATGATAGCCACGTGATCAGTGCATGATCAGTCACGTGATCAGTACATGATCAGTCACGTGAACAGTGCATGATCATTTACGTGATCTGTGCATGATCAGTCACGTGACCAGTATATGGTAGCTACGTGATCATTCCATGACGAGCCACGTGAGCAGTGCATGATAGCCACGTGATGTGTGCATGATCAGTTACGTGAGCAGAGTATGATCAGCCACGTGATCAGTGCATGAGTGCCACGTGATCAGTGCATATGTCACGTGACAGTGTGTGATCAGCCACGTGAACAGTGCATGTTCAGCCACGTGATCAGTGCATGATAGCCACGTGATCAGTGCATGATCAGTTACGTGAGCAGTGTATGATCAGCCACGTGATCAGTGCATGGTCAGACACGTGAACAGTGTATGATCAGCCACGTGATCAGTGCATGATATCCAAGTGATCAGTGCATGATCATCACGTGATCAGTGTATGATCAGCCACGTGAACAGTGCATGCTCAGTCACGTGATCAGGGCCTGCTGAGCTGCGTGATTACTGTCTGCTCATCTGCTTGACAATTGCCAGCTGAGCTGCACGATTCCTGCCTGTCATCTGCTTGACAATTGCCAGCTGTGCTGCGTAATTCCTGCCTGCTCAGCTGCTTGATTATTGCCAGCTGAGCAGCATGATTCCTCACAGCTGAGTTCCATGATTATTGCCTGCTGACTGTTTGATTCGTGCCTACTCAGCTCTTTGTTTATTGCCTCCAGAGGCACATGATCAGTGTATGATAGCAAACATGATCAGCGCATGATCAGTCACATGATCAGCGCCATTAAGTCACGTGATCACTACATGATAGTCATGTGATCAGTCCATGCTCAGTCACGGTATCAGTGCATGATCAGCCACGTGATCAGTGCATGATCAGCCAGGTGATCAGTTCATGATAGCCATGTGATCAGTGCATGATTAGTCACGTGATCAGTGCATGATCAGTCAGGTGATCAGTGCATGATCAGCCACGTGATCAGTGCATGATCAGTCACCTGATGGGTGTATGATCAGTCACGTGACCTGTACATGGTAGCTACATGATCATTGCATGATCAGCCACGTGAGTAGTGCATGATAGCCACGTGATCAGTGCATGATCAGTCACGTGATCAGTGCATGATCAGTCATGTGATCAGTGCATGATCAGGCACGTGATCAGTGCATGATCAGCCACGTGATCAGTGCATGATAGCCACGTGATCAGTGCATGATCAGTCACGTGATCAGTGCATGATCAGTCACGTGATCAGTGCATGATCAGCCACGTGATCAGTGCATGATCAGCCACGTGATCAGTGCATGATCAGCCACGTGATCAGTGCATGATCAGTCACGTGATCAGTGCATGATCAGTCACGTGATCAGTGCATGATAGCTACGTGATCAGTGCATGATCAGCCACGTGATCAGTGCATGATAGCCACGTGATCAGTGCATGATCAGTCACGTGATCAGTGCATGATCAGTCACGTGATCAGTGCATGATAGCTACGTGATCATGCATGATCAGTCACGTGATCAGTGCATGATAGCCACGTGATCAGTGCATGATCAGCCACGTGATCAGTGCATGATCAGTCACGTGATCAGTGCATGATCAGCCACGTGATCAGTGCATGATCAGCCACGTGATCAGTGCATGATCAGCCACGTGATCAGTGCATGATAGCCACGTGATCAGTGCATGATCAGTCACGTGATCAGTGCATGATCAGTCACGTGATCAGTGCATGATCAGCCACGTGATCAGTGCATGATCAGCCACGTGATCAGTGCATGATCAGCCACGTGATCAGTGCATGATCAGTCACGTGATCAGTGCATGATCAGTCACGTGATCAGTGCATGATAGCCACGTGATCAGTGCATGATCAGTCACGTGATCAGTGCATGATCAGCCACGTGATCAGTGCATGATCAGCCACGTGATCAGTGCATGATCAATTACGTGATCAGTGCATGATCAGTCACGTGATCAGTGCATGGTAGCTACGTGATCATTGCATGATCAGCCACGTGATCAGTGCATGATAGCCACGTGATCAGTGCATGATCAGTCACGTGATCAGTGCATGATCAGTCACGTGATCAGTGCATGATCAGTCACGTGATCAGTGCATGATCAATTACGTGATCAGTGCATGATCAGTCACGTGATCAGTACATGATAGCTACGTGATCAGTGCATGATCAGCCACGTGATCAGTGCATGATAGCCACGTGATCAGTGCATGATCAGTCACATGATCAGTGCATGATCATCCACGTGATCAGTGCATGATCAGTCATGTGATCAGTGCATGATATAGACGTGATCAGTGCATGATCAGTCACGTGATCAGTGCATGATCAGCCACGTGATCAGTGCATGATAGCCACGTGATCAGTGCATGATAGCCAGTGATCAGTGCATGATCAGTCACGTGATCAGTGCATGATCAGCACGTGATCAGTGCATGATAGCCACGTGATCAGTGCATGATCAGTCACGTGATCAGTGCATGATCAGTCACGTGATCAGTGCATGATCAGCCACGTGATCAGTGCATGATCAGCCACGTGATCAGTGCATGATCAGTCACGTGATCAGTGCATGATCAGTCACGTGATCAGTGCATGATCAGTCACGTGATCAGTGCATGATCAGCCACGTGATCAGTGCATGATAGCCACGTGATCAGTGCATGATCAGTCACGTGATCAGTGCATGATCAGTCACGTGATCAGTGCATGATCAGCCACGTGATCAGTGCATGATCAGCCACGTGATCAGTGCATGATCAGTCACGTGATCAGTGCATGATCAGCCACGTGATCAGTGCATGATCAGTCACGTGATCAGTGCATGATCAGTCACGTGATCAGTGCATGATCAGTCACGTGATCAGTGCATGATCAGTCACGTGACCAGTATATGGTAGCTACGTGATCATTGCATGATCAGCCACGTGATCAGTGCATGATAGCCACGTGATCAGTGCATGATCAGTCACGTGAGCAGTGCATGATCAGCCACGTGATCAGTGCATGATAGTCACGTGATCAGTGTATGATCAGCCACGTGATCAGTGCATGATCAGCCACGTGATCAGTGCATGATAGCCACGTGATCAGTGCATGATCAGCCACGTGATCAGTGCATGATCAGCCACGTGATCAGTGCATGATCAGCCACGTGATCAGTGCATGATCAGTTACGTGAGCAGTGTATGATCAGCCACGTGATCAGTGCATGGTCAGACACGTGAACAGTGTATGATCAGCCACGTGATCAGTGCATGATATCCAAGTGATCAGTGCATGATCAATCACGTGATCAGTGTATGATCAGCCACGTGAACAGTGCATGCTCAGTCACGTGATCAGGGCCTGCTGAGCTGCGTGATTACTGTCTGCTCATCTGCTTGACAATTGCCAGCTGAGCTGCATGATTCCTGCCTGTCATCTGCTTGACAATTGCCAGCTGTGCTGCGTAATTCCTGCCTGCTCAGCTGCTTGATTATTGCCAGCTGAGCAGCATGATTCCTCACAGCTGAGTTCCATGATTATTGCCTGCTGACTGTTTGATTCGTGCCTACTCAGCTCTTTGTTTATTGCCTCCAGAGGCACATGATCAGTGTATGATAGCAAACATGATCAGTGCATGATCAGTCACATGATCAGCGCCATTAAGTCACGTGATCACTACATGATAGTCATGTGATCAGTCCATGCTCAGTCACGGTATCAGTGCATGATCAGCCACGTGATCAGTGCATGATAGCCACGTGATCAGTGCATGATCAGCCACGTGATCAGTGCATGATCATCCACGTGATCAGTGCATGATAGCTACGTGATCAGTGCATGATCAGTCACGTGATCAGTGCATGATCAGGCACGTGATCAGTGCATGATCAGCCACGTGATCAGTGCATGATAGCCACGTGATCAGTGCATGATCAGTCACGTGATCAGTGCATGATCAGTCACGTGACCAGTACATGGTAGCTACGTGATCATTGCATGATCAGCCACGTGATCAGTGCATGATAGCCACGTGATCAGTGCATGATCAGTCACGTGATCAGTGCATGATCAGTCACGTGATCAGTGCATGATCAGCCACGTGATCAGTGCATGATAGCCACGTGATCAGTGCATGATCAGTTACGTGATCAGTGCATGATCAGCCACGTGATCAGTGCATGATCAGACACGTGATCAGTGTATGATCAGCCACGTGATCAGTGCATGATATCCACGTGATCAGTGCATGATCATCACGTGATCAGTGTATGATCAGCCACGTGAACAGTGCATGCTCAGTCACGTGATCAGGGCCTGCTGAGCTGCGTGATTACTGTCTGCTCATCTGCTTGACAATTGCCAGCTGAGCTGCATGATTCCTGCCTGTCATCTGCTTGACAATTGCCAGCTGTGCTGCATAATTCCTGCCTGCTCAGCTGCTTGATTATGCCAGCTGAGCAGCATGATTCCTCACAGCTGAGTTCCATGATTATTGCCTGCTGACTGATTTGTGCCTACTCAGCTCTTTGTTTATTGCCTCCAGAGGCACATGATCAGTGTATGATAGCAAACATGATCAGCGCATGATCAGTCACATGATCAGTGCCATTAAGTCACGTGATCACTACATGATAGTCATGTGATCAGTCCATGGTAGCTGCGTGATCAGTGCATGATCAGCCACGTGATCAGTGCATGATAGCCACGTGATCAGTGCATGATCAGTCACGTGATCAGTGCATGACAGGCACGTGATCAGTGCATGATCAGCCACGTGATCAGTGCATGATCAGTCACGTGATCAGTGCATGATCAGTCACGTGACCAGTACATGGTAGCTACGTGATCATTGCATGATCAGCCACGTGATAGTGCATGATAGCCACGTGATCAGTGCATGATCAGTCACGTGATCAGTGCATGATCAGTCATGTGATCAGTGCATGATCAGCCACGTGATCAGTGCATGATCAGCCACGTGATCAGTGCATGATAGCCACGTGATCAGTGCATGATCAGTCACGTGATCAGTGCATGATCAGCCACGTGATCAGTGCATGATAGCCACGTGATCAGTGCATGATCAGTTACGTGATCAGTGTATGATCAGCCACGTGATCAGTGCATGGTCAGACACGTGATCAGTGTATGATCAGCCACGTGATCAGTGCATGATATCCAAGTGATCAGTGCATGATCAGTCACGTGATCAGTGTATGATCAGCCACGTGAACAGTGCATGCTCAGTCACGTGATCAGGGCCTGCTGAGCTGCGTGATTACTGTCTGCTCATCTGCTTGACAATTGCCAGCTGAGCTGCACGATTCCTGCCTGTCATCTGCTTGACAATTGCCAGCTGTGCTGCGTAATTCCTGCCTGCTCAGCTGCTTGATTATTGCCAGCTGAGCAGCATGATTCTCACAGCTGAGTTCCATGATTATTGCCTGCTGACTGATTCGTGCCTACTCAGCTCTTTGTTCATTGCCTCCAGAGGCACATGATCAGTGTATGATAGCAAACATGATCAGTGCATGATCAGTCACATGATCAGTGCATGATAAGCCACGTGATCAGTGCATGATCAGTCATGTGATCAGTGCATGATCAGTCACGTGATCAGTGCATGATAGCCACGTGATCAGTGCATGATCAGCCACGTGATCAGTGCATGATAGCCACGTGATCAGTGCATGATCAGTCACGTGATCAGTGCATGATCAGTCACGTGATCAGTGCATGATCAGTCACGTGATCAGTGCATGATCAGTCACGTGATCAGTGCATGATCAGTCACCTGATCAGTGCATGATCAGTCACGTGACCAGTGCATGGTAGCTACGTGATCATTGCATGATCAGCCACGTGATCAGTGCATGATAGCCACGTGATCAGTGCATGATAGCCACGTGATCAGTGCATGATCAGTCACGTGATACGTGTGTGATCAGCCACGTGATCAGTGCATGATCATCCACGTGATCAGTGCATGATAGCCACGTGATCAGTGCATGATCAGTCACGTGATCAGTGCATGATCAGTCACGTGATCAGTGTGTGATCAGCCACGTGATCAGTGCATGATGAGCCACGTGATCAGTGCATGATCAATTACGTGATCAGTGCATGATCAGTCACGTGACCAGTACATGGTAGCTACGTGATCAGTGCATGATCAGCCACGTGATCAGTGCATGATAGCCACGTGATCAGTGCATGATCAGCCACGTGATCAGTGCATGATCAGCCACGTGATCAGTGCATGATCATCCACGTGATCAGTGCATGATCAGTCATGTGTCAGTGCATGATAGCCACGTGATCAGTGCATGATCAGTCCGTGATCAGTGCATGATCAGCCACGTGATCAGTGCATGATAGCCACGTGATCAGTGCATGATCAGCCACGTGATCAGTGCATGATAGCCACGTGATCAGTGCATGATCAGCCACGTGATCAGTGCATGATCAGTCACGTGATCAGTGCATGATCAGCCACGTGATCAGTGCATGATCAGCCACGTGATCAGTGCATGATCAGCCACGTGATCAGTGCATGATCAGCCACGTGATCAGTGCATGATCAGTCACGTGATCAGTGCATGATCAGTCACGTGATCAGTGTATGATCAGCCACGTGAACAGTGCATGCTCAGTCACGTGATCAGGGCCTGCTGAGCTGCGTGATTACTGTCTGCTCATCTGCTTGACAATTGCCAGCTGAGCTGCACGATTCCTGCCTGTCATCTGCTTGACAATTGCCAGCTGTGCTGCGTAATTCCTGCCTGCTCAGCTGCTTGATTATTGCCAGCTGAGCAGCATGATTTCTCAGAGCTGAGTTCCATGATTATTGCCTGCTGACTGATTCGTGCCTACTCAGCTCTTTGTTCATTGCCTCCAGAGGCACATGATCAGTGTATGATAGCAAACATGATCAGCACATGATCAGTCACATGATCAGTGCATGATAAGCCACGTGATCAGTGCATGATCAGTCATGTGATCAGTGCATGATCAGTCATGTGATCAGTGCATGATAGCCACGTGATCAGTGCATGATCAGCCACGTGATCAGTGCATGATAGCCACGTGATCAGTGCATGATCAGTCACGTGATCAGTGCATGATCAGTCACGTGATCAGTGCATGATCAGTCACGTGATCAGTGCATGATCAGTCACGTGATCAGTGCATGATCAGTCACCTGATCAGTGCATGATCAGTCACGTGACCAGTGCATGATAGCTACGTGATCAGTGCATGATCAGTCACGTGATCAGTGCATGATCAGCCACGTGATCAGTGCATGATCATCCACGTGATCAGTGCATGATCAGCCACGTGATCAGTGCATGATCAGTTGCGTGATCAGTGCATGATCAGTCACGTGATCAGTGCATGATCAGCCACGTGATCAGTGCATGATCAGCCACGTGATCAGTGCATGATCAGTTACGTGATCAGTGCATGATCAGTCACGTGATCAGTGCATGATAGCCACGTGATCAGTGCATGATCAGCCACGTGATCAGTGCATGATAGCCACGTGATCAGTGCATGATCAGCCACGTGATCAGTGCATGATCAGCCACGTGATCAGTGCATGATCAGTCACGTGATCAGTGCATGATCAGTCACGTGATCAGTGCATGATCAGCCACGTGATCAGTGCATGATCAGCCACGTGATCAGTGCATGATCAGCCACGTGATCAGTGCATGATCAGCCACGTGATCAGTGCATGATCAGTCACGTGATCAGTGCATGATCAGTCACGTGATCAGTGCATGATCATTTACGTGATCAGTGCATGATCAGTCACGTGACCAGTATATGGTAGCTACGTGATCATTGCATGATCAGCCACGTGATCAGTGCATGATAGCCACGTGATCAGTGCATGATCAGTCACGTGATCAGTGCATGATCAGCCACGTGATCAGTGCATGATAGTCACGTGATCAGTGCATGATCAGCCACGTGATCAGTGCATGATCAGCCACGTGATCAGTGCATGATCAGCCACGTGATCAGTGCATGATAGCCACGTGATCAGTGCATGATCAGTCACGTGATCAGTGCATGATCAGCCACGTGATCAGTGCATGATCAGCCACGTGATCAGTGCATGATCAGTTACGTGAGCAGTGTATGATCAGCCACGTGATCAGTGCATGGTCAGACACGTGAACAGTGTATGATCAGCCACGTGATCAGTGCATGATATCCAAGTGATCAGTGCATGATCAATCACGTGATCAGTGTATGATCAGCCACGTGAACAGTGCATGCTCAGTCACGTGATCAGGGCCTGCTGAGCTGCGTGATTACTGTCTGCTCATCTGCTTGACAATTGCCAGCTGAGCTGCATGATTCCTGCCTGTCATCTGCTTGACAATTGCCAGCTGTGCTGCGTAATTCCTGCCTGCTCAGCTGCTTGATTATTGCCAGCTGAGCAGCATGATTCCTCACAGCTGAGTTCCATGATTATTGCCTGCTGACTGTTTGATTCGTGCCTACTCAGCTCTTTGTTTATTGCCTCCAGAGGCACATGATCAGTGTATGATAGCAAACATGATCAGCGCATGATCAGTCACATGATCAGCGCCATTAAGTCACGTGATCACTACATGATAGTCATGTGATCAGTCCATGCTCAGTCACGGTATCAGTGCATGATCAGCCACGTGATCAGTGCATGATCAGCCACGTGATCAGTGCATGATAGCCACGTGATCAGTGCATGATCATCCACGTGATCAGTGCATGATAGCTACGTGATCAGTGCATGATCAGTCACGTGATCAGTGCATGATCAGGCACGTGATCAGTGCATGATCAGCCACGTGATCAGTGCATGATAGCCACGTGATCAGTGCATGATCAGTCACGTGATCAGTGCATGATCAGTCACGTGACCAGTACATGGTAGCTACGTGATCATTGCATGATCAGCCACGTGATCAGTGCATGATAGCCACGTGATCAGTGCATGATCAGTCACGTGATCAGTGCATGATCAGTCACGTGATCAGTGCATGATCAGTCACGTGATCAGTGCATGATCAGTCACGTGATCAGTGCATGATCAATTACGTGATCAGTGCATGATCAGTCACGTGATCAGTGCATGATAGCCACGTGATCAGTGCATGATCAGCCACGTGATCAGTGCATGATAGCCACGTGATCAGTGCATGATAGCCACGTGATCAGTGCATGATCAGTCACGTGATCAGTGCATGATCAGCCACGTGATCAGTGCATGATATCCACGTGATCAGTGCATGATAGCCACGTGATCAGTGCATGATCAGTCACGTGATCAGTGCATGATCAGTCACGTGATCATGTGTGATCAGCCACGTGATCAGTGCATGATCAGCCACGTGATCAGTGCATGATCAATTACGTGATCAGTGCATGATCAGTCACGTGATCAGTGCATGGTAGCTACGTGATCAGTGCATGATCAGCCACGTGATCAGTGCATGATAGCCACGTGATCAGTGCATGATCAGCCACGTGATCAGTGCATGATCAGCCACGTGATCAGTGCATGATCATCCACGTGATCAGTGCATGATCAGTCATGTAGTCAGTGCATGATAGCACGTGATCAGTGCATGATCAGTCCCGTGATCAGTGCATGATCAGCCACGTGATCAGTGCATGATAGCCACGTGATCAGTGCATGATCAGCCACGTGATCAGTGCATGATAGCCACGTGATCAGTGCATGATCAGCCACGTGATCAGTGCATGATCAGTCACGTGATCAGTGCATGATCAGCCACGTGATCAGTGCATGATCAGCCACGTGATCAGTGCATGATCAGCCACGTGATCAGTGCATGATAGCCACGTGATCAGTGCATGATCAGTCACGTGATCAGTGCATGATCAGTCACGTGATCAGTGTATGATCAGCCACGTGAACAGTGCATGCTCAGTCACGTGATCAGGGCCTGCTGAGCTGCGTGATTACTGTCTGCTCATCTGCTTGACAATTGCCAGCTGAGCTGCACGATTCCTGCCTGTCATCTGCTTGACAATTGCCACCTGTGCTGCGTAATTCCTGCCTGCTCAGCTGCTTGATTATTGCCAGCTGAGCAGCATGATTTCTCAGAGCTGAGTTCCATGATTATTGCCTGCTGACTGATTCGTGCCTACTCAGCTCTTTGTTCATTGCCTCCAGAGGCACATGATCAGTGTATGACACCAAACATGATCAGCACATGATCAGTCACATGATCAGTGCATGATAAGCCACGTGATCAGTGCATGATCAATTATGTGATCAGTGCATGATCAGTCACGTGACCAGTACATGGTAGCTGCGTGATCAGTGCATGATCAGCCACGTGATCAGTGCATGATAGCCACGTGATCAGTGCATGATCAGTCACGTGATCAGTGCATGATCAGTCACGTGATCAGTGCATGATCAGTCACGTGATCAGTGCATGATCAGTCACGTGATCAGTGCATGATCATCACGTGATCAGTGCATGTCAGTCATGTGTCAGTGCATGATAGCCCGTGATCAGTGCATGATCAGTCCCGTGATCAGTGCATGATCAGCCACGTGATCAGTGCATGATAGCCACGTGATCAGTGCATGATCAGCCACGTGATCAGTGCATGATAGCCACGTGATCAGTGCATGATCAGCCACGTGATCAGTGCATGATCAGTCACGTGATCAGTGCATGATCAGCCACGTGATCAGTGCATGATCAGCCACGTGATCAGTGCATGATCAGCCACGTGATCAGTGCATGATAGCCACGTGATCAGTGCATGATCAGTCACGTGATCAGTGCATGATCAGTCACGTGATCAGTGTATGATCAGCCACGTGATCAGTGCATGCTCAGTCACGTGATCAGTGCCTGCTGAGCTGCGTGATTACTGTCTGCTCATCTGCTTGACAATTGCCAGGCGTAATTCCTGCCTGCTCATCTACTTGATTATTGCCAGCTGAGCAGCATGATTTCTCAGAGCTGAGTTCCATGATTATAGCCTGCTGACTGATTCCTGCCTACTCAGCTCTATGTTCATTGCCTCCAGAGTCACATGATCAGTGTATGACACCAAACATGATCAGTGCATGATCAGTCACATGATCAGTGCATGATAAGCCACGTGATCAGTGCATGATCAGTCATGTGATCAGTGCATGATCAGTCACGTGATCAGTGCATGGTAGCTGCGTGATCAGTGCATGATCAGCCACGTGATCAGTGCATGATAGCCACGTGATCAGTGCATGATCAGTCACGTGATCAGTGCATGATCAGTCACGTGATCAGTGCATGATCAGTCACGTGATCAGTGCATGATCAGTCACGTGATCAGTGCATGATCAGTCACGTGATCAGTGCATGATCAGTCACGTGATCAGTGCATGATAGCCACGTGATCAGTGCATGATCAGTCACGTGATCGTGCATGATCAGCCACGTGATCAGTGCATGATATCCACGTGATCAGTGCATGATCAGCCACGTGATCAGTGCATGATCAGTACGTGATCAGTGCATGATCAGTCACGTGATCAGTGCATGATCAGCCACGTGATCAGTGCATGATCAGCCACGTGATCAGTGCATGATCAGTCACGTGATCAGTGCATGATCAGTCACGTGATCAGTGCATGATAGCTACGTGATCAGTGCATGATCAGCCACGTGATCAGTGCATGATAGCCACGTGATCAGTGCATGATAGCCACGTGATCAGTGCATGAGAGCCACGTGATCAGTGCATGATCAGTCACGTGATACATGTGTGATCAGCCACGTGATCAGTGCATGATGAGCCACGTGATCAGTGCAGGATCAATTACGTGATCAGTGCATGATCAGTCACGTGACCAGTACATGGTTGCCACGTGATCATTGCATGATCAGCCACGTGAGCAGTGCATGATAGCCACGTGATCAGTGCATGATCAGTCACGTGATCAGTACATGATCAGTCACGTGAACAGTGCATGATCATTTACGTGATCTGTGCATGATCAGTCACGTGACCAGTATATGGTAGCTACGTGATCATTCCATGACGAGCCACGTGAGCAGTGCATGATAGCCACGTGATGTGTGCATGATCAGTTACGTGAGCAGAGTATGATCAGCCACGTGATCAGTGCATGAGTGCCACGTGATCAGTGCATGATGTCACGTGACAGGTGTGTGATCAGCCACGTGAACAGTGCATGTTCAGCCACGTGATCAGTGCATGATAGCCACGTGATCAGTGCATGATCAGTTACGTGAGCAGTGTATGATCAGCCACGTGATCAGTGCATGGTCAGACACGTGAACAGTGTATGATCAGCCACGTGATCAGTGCATGATATCCAAGTGATCAGTGCATGATCATCACGTGATCAGTGTATGATCAGCCACGTGAACAGTGCATGCTCAGTCACGTGATCAGGGCCTGCTGAGCTGCGTGATTACTGTCTGCTCATCTGCTTGACAATTGCCAGCTGAGCTGCACGATTCCTGCCTGTCATCTGCTTGACAATTGCCAGCTGTGCTGCGTAATTCCTGCCTGCTCAGCTGCTTGATTATTGCCAGCTGAGCAGCATGATTCCTCACACCTGAGTTCCATGATTATTGCCTGCTGACTGTTTGATTCGTGCCTACTCAGCTCTTTGTTTATTGCCTCCAGAGGCACATGATCAGTGTATGATAGCAAACATGATCAGCGCATGATCAGTCACATGATCAGCGCCATTAAGTCACGTGATCACTACATGATAGTCATGTGATCAGTCCATGCTCAGTCACGGTATCAGTGCATGATCAGCCACGTGATCAGTGCATGATCAGCCACGTGATCAGTTCATGATAGCCATGTGATCAGTGCATGATTAGTCACGTGATCAGTGCATGATCAGTCAGGTGATCAGTGCATGATCAGCCACGTGATCAGTGCATGATCAGTCACCTGATGGGTGTATGATCAGTCACGTGACCAGTACATGGTAGCTACATGATCATTGCATGATCAGCCACGTGAGTAGTGCATGATAGCCACGTGATCAGTGCATGATCAGTCACGTGATCAGTGCATGATCAGTCATGTGATCAGTGCATGATCAGGCACGTGATCAGTGCATGATCAGCCACGTGATCAGTGCATGATAGCCACGTGATCAGTGCATGATCAGTCACGTGATCAGTGCATGATCAGTCACGTGATCAGTGCATGATCAGCCACGTGATCAGTGCATGATCAGCCACGTGATCAGTGCATGATCAGTCACGTGATCAGTGCATGATCAGTCACGTGATCAGTGCATGATCAGTCACGTGATCAGTGCATGATAGCTACGTGATCAGTGCATGATCAGCCACGTGATCAGTGCATGATAGCCACGTGATCAGTGCATGATCAGTCACGTGATCAGTGCATGATCAGTCACGTGACCAGTACATGGTAGCTGCGTGATCATGCATGATCAGCCACGTGATCAGTGCATGATAGCCACGTGATCAGTGCATGATCAGCACGTGATCAGTGCATGATCAGTCACGTGATCAGTGCATGATCAGCCACGTGATCAGTGCATGATCAGTCACGTGATCAGTGCATGATCAGCCACGTGATCAGTGCATGATAGCCACGTGATCAGTGCATGATCAGTCACGTGATCAGTGCATGATCAGTCACGTGATCAGTGCATGATCAGCCACGTGATCAGTGCATGATCAGCCACGTGATCAGTGCATGATCAGTCACGTGATCAGTGCATGATCAGTCACGTGATCAGTGCATGATCAGTCACGTGACCAGTGCATGGTAGCTACGTGATCATTGCATGATCAGCCACGTGATAGTGCATGATAGCCACGTGATCAGTGCATGATCAGTCACGTGATCAGTGCATGATCAGTCACGTGATCAGTGCATGGTAGCTGCGTGATCATGCATGATCAGTCACGTGATCAGTGCATGATAGCCACGTGATCAGTGCATGATCAGTCACGTGATCAGTGCATGATCAGCCACGTGATCAGTGCATGATCAGCCACGTGATCAGTGCATGATCAGCCACGTGATCAGTGCATGATCAGTCACGTGATCAGTGCATGATCAGCCACGTGATCAGTGCATGATCAGAAACATGATCAATTACGTGATCAGTGCATGATCAGTCACGTGATCAGTGCATGGTAGCTACGTGATCAGTGCATGATCAGCACGTGATCAGTGCATGATAGCCACGTGATCAGTGCATGATCAGCCACGTGATCAGTGCATGATCAGTCACGTGATCAGTGCATGATCAGTCACGTGATCAGTGCATGATCATCCACGTGATCAGTGCATGATCAGTCATGTGTCAGTGCATGATAGCCCGTGATCAGTGCATGATCAGTCCCGTGATCAGTGCATGATCAGCCACGTGATCAGTGCATGATAGCCACGTGATCAGTGCATGATCAGCCACGTGATCAGTGCATGATAGCCACGTGATCAGTGCATGATCAGTCACGTGATCAGTGCATGATCAGTCACGTGATCAGTGCATGATCAGCCACGTGATCAGTGCATGATCAGTCACGTGATCAGTGCATGATCAGCCACGTGATCAGTGCATGATCAGTCACGTGATCAGTGCATGATCAGCCACGTGATCAGTGCATGATAGCCACGTGATCAGTGCATGATCAGTCACGTGATCAGTGCATGATCAGCCACGTGATCAGTGCATGATCAGCCACGTGATCAGTGCATGATCAGTCACGTGATCAGTGCATGATCATTCACGTGACCAGTACATGGTAGCTACATGATCATTGCATGATCAGCCACGTGATAGTGCATGATAGCCACGTGATCAGTGCATGATCAGTCACGTGATCAGTGCATGATCAGTCACGTGACCAGTACATGGTAGCTGCGTGATCATGCATGATCAGTCACGTGAGCAGTGCATGATAGCCACGTGATCAGTGCATGATCAGACACGTGATCAGTGCATGATCAGTCACGTGATCAGTGCATGATCAGCCACGTGATCAGTGCATGATCAGGCACGTGATCAGTGCATGATCAGCCACGTGATCAGTGCATGATAGCCACGTGATCAGTGCATGATCAGTCACGTGATCAGTGCATGATCAGTCACGTGATCAGTGCATGATCAGCCACGTGATCAGTGCATGATCAGCCACGTGATCAGTGCATGATCAGCCACGTGATCAGTGCATGATCAGTCACGTGATCAGTGCATGATCAGTCACGTGACCAGTACATGATAGCTACGTGATCAGTGCATGATCAGCCACGTGATCAGTGCATGATAGCCACGTGATCAGTGCATGATCAGTCACGTGATCAGTGCATGATCAGTCACGTGATCAGTGCATGATAGCTGCGTGATCAGTGCATGATCAGCCACGTGATCAGTGCATGATAGCCACGTGATCAGTGCATGATCAGTCACGTGATCAGTGCATGATCAGTCACGTGATCAGTGCATGATCAGCCACGTGATCAGTGCATGATCAGCCACGTGATCAGTGCATGATCAGTCACGTGATCAGTACATGGTTGCCACGTGATCAGTGCATGATCAGCCACGTGATCAGTGCATGATAGCCACGTGATCAGTGCATGATCAGTCACGTGATCAGTGCATGATCAGTCACGTGATCAGTGCATGATCATTCACGTGATCAGTGCATGATCAGTCACGTGACCAGTATATGGTAGCTACGTGATCATTGCATGACAGCCACGTGATCAGTGCATGATAGCCACGTGATCAGTGCATGATCAGTCACGTGATCAGTGTATGATCAGCCACGTGATCAGTGCATGAGTGCCACGTGATCAGTGCATGATGTCACGTGACAGTGTATGATCAGCCACGTGATCAGTGCATGGTCAGACACGTGATCAGTGTATGATCAGCCACGTGATCAGTGCATGATATCCAAGTGATCAGTGCATGATCATCACGTGATCAGTGTATGATCAGCCACGTGAACAGTGCATGCTCAGTCACGTGATCAGGGCCTGCTGAGCTGCGTGATTACTGTCTGCTCATCTGCTTGACAATTGCCAGCTGAGCTGCATGATTCCTGCCTGTCATCTGCTTGACAATTGCCAGCTGTGCTGCGTAATTCCTGCCTGCTCAGCTGCTTGATTATTGCCAGCTGAGCAGCATGATTCCTCACACCTGAGTTCCATGATTATTGCCTGCTGACTGTTTGATTCGTGCCTACTCAGCTCTTTGTTTATTGCCTCCAGAGGCACATGATCAGTGTATGATAGCAAACATGATCAGCGCATGATCAGTCACATGATCAGCGCCATTAAGTCACGTGATCACTACATGATAGTCATGTGATCAGTCCATGCTCAGTCACGGTATCAGTGCATGATCAGCCACGTGATCAGTGCATGATCAGCCAGGTGATCAGTGCATGATAGCCATGTGATCAGTGCATGATCAGTCACGTGATCAGTGCATGATCAGTCACGTGATCAGTGCATGATCAGCCACGTGATCAGTGCATGATCAGTCACCTGATGGGTGTATGATCAGTCACGTGACCAGTACATGGTAGCTACATGATCATTGCATGATCAGCCACGTGAGTAGTGCATGATAGCCACGTGATCAGTGCATGATCAGTCACGTGATCAGTGCATGATCAGTCATGTGATCAGTGCATGATCAGGCACGTGATCAGTGCATGATCAGCCACGTGATCAGTGCATGATAGCCACGTGATCAGTGCATGATCAGTCACGTGATCAGTGCATGATCAGTCACGTGATCAGTGCATGATCAGCCACGTGATCAGTGCATGATCAGCCACGTGATCAGTGCATGATCAGTCACGTGATCAGTGCATGATCAGTCACGTGATCAGTGCATGATCAGTCACGTGATCAGTGCATGATAGCTACGTGATCAGTGCATGATCAGCCACGTGATCAGTGCATGATAGCCACGTGATCAGTGCATGATCAGTCACGTGATCAGTGCATGATCAGTCACGTGATCAGTGCATGATAGCTGCGTGATCATGCATGATCAGTCACGTGATCAGTGCATGATAGCCACGTGATCAGTGCATGATCAGTCACGTGATCAGTGCATGATCAGTCACGTGATCAGTGCATGATCAGCCACGTGATCAGTGCATGATCAGCCACGTGATCAGTGCATGATCAGCCACGTGATCAGTGCATGATAGCCACGTGATCAGTGCATGATCAGTCACGTGATCAGTGCATGATCAGTCACGTGATCAGTGCATGATCAGTCACGTGATCAGTGCATGATCAGTCACGTGATCAGTGCATGATCAGCCACGTGATCAGTGCATGATCAGTCACGTGATCAGTGCATGATCAGCCACGTGATCAGTGCATGATCAGCCACGTGATCAGTGCATGATCAGTCACGTGATCAGTGCATGATCAGCCACGTGATCAGTGCATGATCAGAAACATGATCAATTACGTGATCAGTGCATGATCAGCCACGTGACCAGTGCATGGTAGCTACGTGATCATTGCATGATCAGCACGTGATCAGTGCATGATAGCCACGTGATCAGTGCATGATCAGCCACGTGATCAGTGCATGATCAGTCACGTGATCAGTGCATGATCAGTCACGTGATCAGTGCATGATCAGCCACGTGATCAGTGCATGATCAGTCATGTGTCAGTGCATGATAGCCGTGATCAGTGCATGATCAGTCACGTGATCAGTGCATGATCAGCCACGTGATCAGTGCATGATAGCCACGTGATCAGTGCATGATCAGCCACGTGATCAGTGCATGATCAGCCACGTGATCAGTGCATGATCAGCCACGTGATCAGTGCATGATCAGTCACGTGATCAGTGCATGATCAGCCACGTGATCAGTGCATGATCAGCCACGTGATCAGTGCATGATCAGCCACGTGATCAGTGCATGATAGCCACGTGATCAGTGCATGATCAGTCACGTGATCAGTGCATGATCAGTCACGTGATCAGTGTATGATCAGCCACGTGAACAGTGCATGCTCAGTCACGTGATCAGGGCCTGCTGAGCTGCGTGATTACTGTCTGCTCATCTGCTTGACAATTGCCAGCTGAGCTGCACGATTCCTGCCTGTCATCTGCTTGACAATTGCCAGCTGTGCTGCGTAATTCCTGCCTGCTCAGCTGCTTGATTATTGCCAGCTGAGCAGCATGATTCTCACAGCTGAGTTCCATGATTATTGCCTGCTGACTGATTCGTGCCTACTCAGCTCTTTGTTCATTGCCTCCAGAGGCACATGATCAGTGTATGACACCAAACATGATCAGCACATGATCAGTCACATGATCAGTGCATGATAAGCCACGTGATCAGTGCATGATCAGTCATGTGATCAGTGCATGATCAGTCACGTGATCAGTGCATGGTAGCTGCGTGATCAGTGCATGATCAGCCACGTGATCAGTGCATGATAGCCACGTGATCAGTGCATGATCAGTCACGTGATCAGTGCATGATCAGTCACGTGATCAGTGCATGATCAGTCACGTGATCAGTGCATGATCAGTCACGTGATCAGTGCATGATCAGTCACGTGATCAGTGCATGATCAGTCACGTGACCAGTGCATGGTAGCTACGTGATCATTGCATGATCAGCCACGTGATCAGTGCATGATAGCCACGTGATCAGTGCATGATAGCCACGTGATCAGTGCATGATCAGTCACGTGATAGTGCATGATCAGCCACGTGATCAGTGCATGATATCCACGTGATCAGTGCATGATAGCCACGTGATCAGTGCATGATCAGTCACGTGATCAGTGCATGATCAGTCACGTGATCATGTGTGATCAGCCACGTGATCAGTGCATGATGAGCCACGTGATCAGTGCATGATCAATTACGTGATCAGTGCATGATCAGTCACGTGATCAGTGCATGGTAGCTACGTGATCAGTGCATGATCAGCCACGTGATCAGTGCATGATAGCCACGTGATCAGTGCATGATCAGCCACGTGATCAGTGCATGATCAGCCACGTGATCAGTGCATGATCATCCACGTGATCAGTGCATGATCAGTCATGTGTCAGTGCATGATAGCGTGATCAGTGCATGATCAGTCCCGTGATCAGTGCATGATCAGCCACGTGATCAGTGCATGATAGCCACGTGATCAGTGCATGATCAGCCACGTGATCAGTGCATGATAGCCACGTGATCAGTGCATGATCAGCCACGTGATCAGTGCATGATCAGTCACGTGATCAGTGCATGATCAGCCACGTGATCAGTGCATGATCAGCCACGTGATCAGTGCATGATCAGCCACGTGATCAGTGCATGATCAGCCACGTGATCAGTGCATGATCAGTCACGTGATCAGTGCATGATCAGTCACGTGATCAGTGTATGATCAGCCACGTGAACAGTGCATGCTCAGTCACGTGATCAGGGCCTGCTGAGCTGCGTGATTACTGTCTGCTCATCTGCTTGACAATTGCCAGCTGAGCTGCACGATTCCTGCCTGTCATCTGCTTGACAATTGCCAGCTGTGCTGCGTAATTCCTGCCTGCTCAGCTGCTTGATTATTGCCAGCTGAGCAGCATGATTTCTCACAGCTGAGTTCCATGATTATTGCCTGCTGACTGATTCGTGCCTCTCAGCTCTTTGTTCATTGCCTCCAGAGGCACATGATCAGTGTATGACACCAAACATGATCAGCGCATGATCAGTCACATGATCAGTGCATGATAAGCCACGTGATCAGTGCATGATCAATTACGTGATCAGTGCATGATCAGTCACGTGATCAGTGCATGGTAGCTACGTGATCAGTGCATGATCAGCCACGTGATCAGTGCATGATAGCCACGTGATCAGTGCATGATCAGTCACGTGATCAGTGCATGATCAGTCACGTGATCAGTGCATGATCAGTCACGTGATCAGTGCATGATCAGTCACGTGATCAGTGCATGATCAGCCACGTGATCAGTGCATGATCAGTCACGTGTCAGTGCATGATAGCCCGTGATCAGTGCATGATCAGTCCCGTGATCAGTGCATGATCAGCCACGTGATCAGTGCATGATAGCCACGTGATCAGTGCATGATCAGCCACGTGATCAGTGCATGATAGCCACGTGATCAGTGCATGATCAGCCACGTGATCAGTGCATGATCAGTCACGTGATCAGTGCATGATCAGCCACGTGATCAGTGCATGATCAGCCACGTGATCAGTGCATGATCAGCCACGTGATCAGTGCATGATAGCCACGTGATCAGTGCATGATCAGTCACGTGATCAGTGCATGATCAGTCACGTGATCAGTGTATGATCAGCCACGTGATCAGTGCATGCTCAGTCACGTGATCAGTGCCTGCTGAGCTGCGTGATTACTGTCTGCTCATCTGCTTGACAATTGCCAGGCGTAATTCCTGCCTGCTCATCTACTTGATTATTGCCAGCTGAGCAGCATGATTTCTCAGAGCTGAGTTCCATGATTATAGCCTGCTGACTGATTCCTGCCTACTCAGCTCTATGTTCATTGCCTCCAGAGTCACATGATCAGTGTATGACACCAAACATGATCAGTGCATGATCAGTCACATGATCAGTGCATGATAAGCCACGTGATCAGTGCATGATCAGTCATGTGATCAGTGCATGATCAGTCACGTGATCAGTGCATGGTAGCTGCGTGATCAGTGCATGATCAGCCACGTGATCAGTGCATGATAGCCACGTGATCAGTGCATGATCAGTCACGTGATCAGTGCATGATCAGTCACGTGATCAGTGCATGATCAGTCACGTGATCAGTGCATGATCAGTCACGTGATCAGTGCATGATCAGTCACGTGATCAGTGCATGATCAGTCACGTGATCAGTGCATGATAGCTACGTGATCAGTGCATGATCAGTCACGTGATCGTGTGTGATCAGCCACGTGATCAGTGCATGATCATCCACGTGATCAGTGCATGATAGCCACGTGATCAGTGCATGATCAGTACGTGATCAGTGCATGATCAGTCACGTGATCAGTGCATGATCAGCCACGTGATCAGTGCATGATCAGCCACGTGATCAGTGCATGATCAATTACGTGATCAGTGCATGATCAGTCACGTGATCAGTGCATGATAGCTACGTGATCAGTGCATGATCAGCCACGTGATCAGTGCATGATAGCCACGTGATCAGTGCATGATAGCCACGTGATCAGTGCATGAGAGCCACGTGATCAGTGCATGATCAGTCACGTGATCATGTGTGATCAGCCACGTGATCAGTGCATGATGAGCCACGTGATCAGTGCATGATCAATTACGTGATCAGTGCATGATCAGTCACGTGACCAGTACATGGTTGCCACGTGATCATTGCATGATCAGCCACGTGAGCAGTGCATGATAGCCACGTGATCAGTGCATGATCAGTCACGTGATCAGTACATGATCAGTCACGTGAACAGTGCATGATCATTTACGTGATCAGTGCATGATCAGTCACGTGACCAGTATATGGTAGCTACGTGATCATTCCATGACGAGCCACGTGAGCAGTGCATGATAGCCACGTGATGTGTGCATGATCAGTTACGTGAGCAGAGTATGATCAGCCACGTGATCAGTGCATGAGTGCCACGTGATCAGTGCATGATGTCACGTGACAGGTGTGTGATCAGCCACGTGAACAGTGCATGTTCAGCCACGTGATCAGTGCATGATAGCCACGTGATCAGTGCATGATCAGTTACGTGAGCAGTGTATGATCAGCCACGTGATCAGTGCATGGTCAGACACGTGAACAGTGTATGATCAGCCACGTGATCAGTGCATGATATCCAAGTGATCAGTGCATGATCATCACGTGATCAGTGTATGATCAGCCACGTGAACAGTGCATGCTCAGTCACGTGATCAGGGCCTGCTGAGCTGCGTGATTACTGTCTGCTCATCTGCTTGACAATTGCCAGCTGAGCTGCACGATTCCTGCCTGTCATCTGCTTGACAATTGCCAGCTGTGCTGCGTAATTCCTGCCTGCTCAGCTGCTTGATTATTGCCAGCTGAGCAGCATGATTCCTCACACCTGAGTTCCATGATTATTGCCTGCTGACTGTTTGATTCGTGCCTACTCAGCTCTTTGTTTATTGCCTCCAGAGGCACATGATCAGTGTATGATAGCAAACATGATCAGCGCATGATCAGTCACATGATCAGCGCCATTAAGTCACGTGATCACTACATGATAGTCATGTGATCAGTCCATGCTCAGTCACGGTATCAGTGCATGATCAGCCACGTGATCAGTGCATGATCAGCCAGGTGATCAGTTCATGATAGCTATGTGATCAGTGCATGATTTGTCACGTGATCAGTGCATGATCAGTCAGGTGATCAGTGCATGATCAGCCACGTGATCAGTGCATGATCAGTCACCTGATGGGTGTATGATCAGTCACGTGACCAGTACATGGTAGCTACATGATCATTGCATGATCAGCCACGTGAGTAGTGCATGATAGCCACGTGATCAGTGCATGATCAGTCACGTGATCAGTGCATGATCAGTCATGTGATCAGTGCATGATCAGGCACGTGATCAGTGCATGATCAGCCACGTGATCAGTGCATGATAGCCACGTGATCAGTGCATGATCAGTCACGTGATCAGTGCATGATCAGTCACGTGATCAGTGCATGATCAGCCACGTGATCAGTGCATGATCAGCCACGTGATCAGTGCATGATCAGTCACGTGATCAGTGCATGATCAGTCACGTGATCAGTGCATGATCAGTCACGTGATCAGTGCATGATAGCTACGTGATCAGTGCATGATCAGCCACGTGATCAGTGCATGATAGCCACGTGATCAGTGCATGATCAGTCACGTGATCAGTGCATGATCAGTCACGTGACCAGTACATGGTAGCTGCGTGATCATGCATGATCAGCCACGTGATCAGTGCATGATAGCCACGTGATCAGTGCATGATCAGTCACGTGATCAGTGCATGATCAGTCACGTGATCAGTGCATGATCAGCCACGTGATCAGTGCATGATCAGTCACGTGATCAGTGCATGATCAGCCACGTGATCAGTGCATGATAGCCACGTGATCAGTGCATGATCAGTCACGTGATCAGTGCATGATCAGTCACGTGATCAGTGCATGATCAGCCACGTGATCAGTGCATGATCAGCCACGTGATCAGTGCATGATCAGTCACGTGATCAGTGCATGATCAGTCACGTGATCAGTGCATGATCAGTCACGTGATCAGTGCATGATAGCTACGTGATCAGTGCATGATCAGCCACGTGATCAGTGCATGATAGCCACGTGATCAGTGCATGATCAGTCACGTGATCAGTGCATGATCAGTCACGTGATCAGTGCATGGTAGCTGCGTGATCATGCATGATCAGTCACGTGATCAGTGCATGATAGCCACGTGATCAGTGCATGATCAGTCACGTGATCAGTGCATGATCAGTCACGTGATCAGTGCATGATCAGCCACGTGATCAGTGCATGATCAGCCACGTGATCAGTGCATGATCAGTCACGTGATCAGTGCATGATCAGCCACGTGATCAGTGCATGATCAGAAACATGATCAATTACGTGATCAGTGCATGATCAGTCACGTGATCAGTGCATGGTAGCTACGTGATCATTGCATGATCAGCACGTGATCAGTGCATGATAGCCACGTGATCAGTGCATGATCAGCCACGTGATCAGTGCATGATCAGTCACGTGATCAGTGCATGATCAGTCACGTGATCAGTGCATGATCAGCCACGTGATCAGTGCATGATCAGTCATGTGTCAGTGCATGATAGCCCGTGATCAGTGCATGATCAGTCACGTGATCAGTGCATGATCAGCCACGTGATCAGTGCATGATAGCCACGTGATCAGTGCATGATCAGCCACGTGATCAGTGCATGATAGCCACGTGATCAGTGCATGATCAGCCACGTGATCAGTGCATGATCAGTCACGTGATCAGTGCATGATCAGCCACGTGATCAGTGCATGATCAGCCACGTGATCAGTGCATGATCAGCCACGTGATCAGTGCATGATAGCCACGTGATCAGTGCATGATCAGTCACGTGATCAGTGCATGATCAGTCACGTGATCAGTGTATGATCAGCCACGTGAACAGTGCATGCTCAGTCACGTGATCAGGGCCTGCTGAGCTGCGTGATTACTGTCTGCTCATCTGCTTGACAATTGCCAGCTGAGCTGCACGATTCCTGCCTGTCATCTGCTTGACAATTGCCAGCTGTGCTGCGTAATTCCTGCCTGCTCAGCTGCTTGATTATTGCCAGCTGAGCAGCATGATTTCTCAGAGCTGAGTTCCATGATTATTGCCTGCTGACTGATTCGTGCCTACTCAGCTCTTTGTTCATTGCCTCCAGAGTCACATGATCAGTGTATGACACCAAACATGATCAGTGCATGATCAGTCACATGATCAGTGCATGATAAGCCACGTGATCAGTGCATGATCAATTACGTGATCAGTGCATGATCAGTCACGTGATCAGTACATGGTAGCTGCGTGATCAGTGCATGATCAGCCACGTGATCAGTGCATGATAGCCACGTGATCAGTGCATGATCAGCCACGTGATCAGTGCATGATCAGTCACGTGATCAGTGCATGATCAGTCACGTGATCAGTGCATGATCAGTCACGTGATCAGTGCATGATCAGCCACGTGATCAGTGCATGATCAGTCATGTCAGTGCATGATAGCCCGTGATCAGTGCATGATCAGTCACGTGATCAGTGCATGATCAGCCACGTGATCAGTGCATGATAGCTACGTGATCAGTGCATGATCAGCCACGTGATCAGTGCATGATAGCCACGTGATCAGTGCATGATCAGCCACGTGATCAGTGCATGATCAGTCACGTGATCAGTGCATGATCAGCCACGTGATCAGTGCATGATCAGCCACGTGATCAGTGCATGATCAGCCACGTGATCAGTGCATGATAGCCACGTGATCAGTGCATGATCAGTCACGTGATCAGTGCATGATCAGTCACGTGATCAGTGCATGATCAGCCACGTGATCAGTGCATGATCAGTCACGTGATCAGTGCATGATCAGCCACGTGATCAGTGCATGATCAGCCACGTGATCAGTGTATGATCAGCCACGTGATCAGTGCATGATCAGTCACGTGATCAGTGCATGATCAGTCACGTGATCAGTGTATGATCAGCCACGTGAACAGTGCATGCTCAGTCACGTGATCAGGGCCTGCTGAGCTGCGTGATTACTGTCTGCTCATCTGCTTGACAATTGCCAGCTGAGCTGCATGATTCCTGCCTGTCATCTGCTTGACAATTGCCAGCTGTGCTGCGTAATTCCTGCCTGCTCAGCTGCTTGATTATTGCCAGCTGAGCAGCATGATTCTCACAGCTGAGTTCCATGATTATTGCCTGCTGACTGATTCGTGCCTACTCAGCTCTTTGTTCATTGCCTCCAGAGGCACATGATCAGTGTATGATACCAAACATGATCAGCACATGATCAGTCACATGATCAGTGCATGATAAGCCACGTGATCAGTGCATGATCAGTCATGTGATCAGTGCATGATCAGTCACGTGATCAGTGCATGGTAGCCACGTGATCAGTGCATGATCAGCCACGTGATCAGTGCATGATAGCCACGTGATCAGTGCATGATCAGTCACGTGATCAGTGCATGATCAGTCACGTGATCAGTGCATGATCAGTCACGTGATCAGTGCATGATCAGTCACGTGATCAGTGCATGATCAGTCACGTGATCAGTGCATGATCAGTCACGTGATCAGTGCATGATAGCTACGTGATCAGTGCATGATCAGCCACGTGATCAGTGCATGATAGCCACGTGATCAGTGCATGATAGCCACGTGATCAGTGCATGATCAGTCACGTGATACGTGCATGATCAGCCACGTGATCAGTGCATGATATCCACGTGATCAGTGCATGATAGCCACGTGATCAGTGCATGATCAGTCACGTGATCAGTGCATGATCAGTCACGTGATCGTGTGTGATCAGCCACGTGATCAGTGCATGATGAGCCACGTGATCAGTGCATGATCAATTACGTGATCAGTGCATGATCAGTCACGTGACCAGTACATGGTAGCTACGTGATCATTGCATGATCAGCCACGTGATCAGTGCATGATAGCCACGTGATCAGTGCATGATCAGCCACGTGATCAGTGCATGATCAGCCACGTGATCAGTGCATGATCATCCACGTGATCAGTGCATGTCAGTCATGTATCAGTGCATGATAGCCCGTGATCAGTGCATGATCAGTCACGTGATCAGTGCATGATCAGCCACGTGATCAGTGCATGATCAGCCACGTGATCAGTGCATGATAGCCACGTGATCAGTGCATGATCAGCCACGTGATCAGTGCATGATCAGTCACGTGATCAGTGCATGATCAGCCACGTGATCAGTGCATGATCAGCCACGTGATCAGTGCATGATCAGCCACGTGATCAGTGCATGATCAGCCACGTGATCAGTGCATGATCAGTCACGTGATCAGTGCATGATCAGTCACGTGATCAGTGTATGATCAGCCACGTGAACAGTGCATGCTCAGTCACGTGATCAGGGCCTGCTGAGCTGCGTGATTACTGTCTGCTCATCTGCTTGACAATTGCCAGCTGAGCTGCATGATTCCTGCCTGTCATCTGCTTGACAATTGCCAGCTGTGCTGCGTAATTCCTGCCTGCTCAGCTGCTTGATTATTGCCAGCTGAGCAGCATGATTCTCACAGCTGAGTTCCATGATTATTGCCTGCTGACTGATTCGTGCCTACTCAGCTCTTTGTTCATTGCCTCCAGAGGCACATGATCAGTGTATGATAGCAAACATGATCAGCACATGATCAGTCACATGATCAGTGCATGATAAGCCACGTGATCAGTGCATGATCAGTCATGTGATCAGTGCATGATCAGTCATGTGATCAGTGCATGGTACCTGCGTGATCAGTGCATGATCAGCCACGTGATCAGTGCATGATAGCCACGTGATCAGTGCATGATCAGTCACGTGATCAGTGCATGATCAGTCACGTGATCAGTGCATGATCAGTCACGTGATCAGTGCATGATCAGTCACGTGATCAGTGCATGATCAGTCACGTGATCAGTGCATGATAGCTACGTGATCAGTGCATGATCAGTCACGTGATCATGTGTGATCAGCCACGTGATCAGTGCATGATAGCCACGTGATCAGTGCATGATAGCCACGTGATCAGTGCATGATCAGTCACGTGATCAGTGCATGATCAGTCACGTGATCAGTGTGATCAGCCACGTGATCAGTGCATGATCAGCCACGTGATCAGTGCATGATCAGTCACGTGATCAGTGCATGATCAGTCACGTGATCAGTGCATGATAGCTACGTGATCAGTGCATGATCAGCCACGTGATCAGTGCATGATAGCCACGTGATCAGTGCATGATAGCCACGTGATCAGTGCATGATAGCCACGTGATCAGTGCATGATCAGTCACGTGATCATGTGTGATCAGCCACGTGATCAGTGCATGATCAGCCACGTGATCAGTGCATGATCAGTCACGTGATCAGTGCATGATAGCACGTGATCAGTGCATGATCAGCCACGTGATCAGTGCATGATCAGCCACGTGATCAGTGCATGATAGCCACGTGATCAGTGCATGATCAGTCACGTGATCAGTGCATGATCAGTCACGTGATCAGTGCATGATCAGTACGTGATCAGTGCATGATCAGTCACGTGACCAGTATATGGTAGCTACGTGATCATTGCATGATCAGCCACGTGAGCAGTGCATGATAGCCACGTGATCAGTGCATGATCAGTTACGTGATCAGTGTATGATCAGCCACGTGATCAGTGCATGAGTGCCACGTGATCAGTGCATGATAGTCACGTGACAGTGTGTGATCAGCCACGTGATCAGTGCATGATCAGCCACGTGATCAGTGCATGATAGCCACGTGATCAGTGCATGATCAGTCACGTGATCAGTGCATGATCAGCCACGTGATCAGTGCATGATCAGTCACGTGATCAGTGTATGATCAGCCACGTGAACAGTGCATGCTCAGTCACGTGATCAGGGCCTGCTGAGCTGCGTGATTACTGTCTGCTCATCTGCTTGACAATTGCCAGCTGAGCTGCACGATCCTGCCTGTCATCTGCTTGACAATTGCCAGCTGTGCTGCGTAATTCCTGCCTGCTCAGCTGCTTGATTATTGCCAGCTGAGCAGCATGATTCCTCACAGCTGAGTTCCATGATTATTGCCTGCTGACTGTTTCTTGCCTACTCAGCTCTTTGTTCATTGCCTCCAGAGGCACATGATCAGTGTATGATACCAAACATGATCAGCACATGATCAGTCACATGATCAGTGCATGATAAGCCACGTGATCAGTGCATGATCAGTCATGTGATCAGTGCATGATCAGTCATGTGATCAGTGCATGATAGCCACGTGATCAGTGCATGATCAGCCACGTGATCAGTGCATGATCAGTCACGTGATCAGTGCATGATCAGTCACGTGATCAGTGCATGATCAGCCACGTGATCAGTGCATGATAGCCACGTGATCAGTGCATGATCAGCACGTGATCAGTGCATGATCAGTCACGTGATCAGTGCATGATCAGTCACGTGATCAGTGCATGATCATTTACGTGATCAGTGCATGATCAGTCACGTGACCAGTATATGGTAGCTACGTGATCATTGCATGACAGCCACGTGAGCAGTGCATGATAGCCACGTGATCAGTGCATGATTCGTGATCAGTGTATGATCAGCCACGTGATCAGTGCATGAGTGCCACGTGATCAGTGCATGATAGTCACGTGACAGTGTGTGATCAGCCACGTGATCAGTGCATGATCAGCCACGTGATCAGTGCATGATAGCCACGTGATCAGTGCATGATCAGTTACGTGATCAGTGTATGATCAGCCACGTGATCAGTGCATGATCAGACACGTGATCAGTGCATGATCAGCCACGTGATCAGTGCATGATAGCCACGTGATCAGTGCATGATCATCACGTGATCAGTGCATGATCAGCCACGTGATCAGTGCATGATCAGCCACGTGATCAGTGCATGATAGCCACGTGATCAGTGCATGATCATCACGTGATCAGTGTATGATCAGCCACGTGAACAGTGCATGCTCAGTCACGTGATCAGGGCCTGCTGAGCTGCGTGATTACTGTCTGCTCATCTGCTTGACAATTGCCAGCTGTGCTGCGTAATTCCTGCCTGCTCAGCTGCTTGATTATTGCCAGCTGAGCAGCATGATTCCTCACACTGAGTTCCATGATTATTGCCTGCTGACTGTTTGATTCGTGCCTACTCAGCTCTTTGTTTATTGCCTCCAGAGGCACATGATCAGTGTATGATAGCAAACATGATCAGTGCATGATCAGTCACATGATCAGCGCCATTAAGTCACGTGATCACTACATGATAGTCATGTGATCAGTCCATGCTCAGTCACAGTATCAGTGCATGATCAGCCACGTGATCAGTGCATGATCAGTCACGTGATCAGTGCATGATCAGCCACGTGATCAGTGCATGATAGCACGTGATCAGTGCATGATCAGTCACGTGATCAGTGCATGATCAGGCACGTGATCAGTGCATGATCAGTCACGTGATCAGTGCATGATAGCCACGTGATCAGTGCATGATCAGTCACCTGATGGGTGTATGATCATTCACGTGACCTGTACATGGTAGCTACATGATCATTGCATGATCAGCCACGTGAGTAGTGCATGATAGCCACGTGATCAGTGCATGATCAGTCACGTGATCAGTGCATGATCAGTCATGTGACCAGTACATGGTAGCTGCGTGATCATGCATGATCAGCCACGTGATCAGTGCATGATAGCCACGTGATCAGTGCATGATCAGTCACGTGATCAGTGCATGATCAGTCACGTGATCAGTGCATGATCAGCCACGTGATCAGTGCATGATCAGGCACGTGATCAGTGCATGATCAGCCACGTGATCAGTGCATGATAGCCACGTGATCAGTGCATGATCAGTCACGTGATCAGTGCATGATCAGTCACGTGATCAGTGCATGATCAGCCACGTGATCAGTGCATGATCAGCCACGTGATCAGTGCATGATCAGTCACGTGATCAGTGCATGATCAGCCACGTGATCAGTGCATGATCAGCCACGTGATCAGTGCATGATCAGCCACGTGATCAGTGCATGATAGCCACGTGATCAGTGCATGATCAGTCACGTGATCAGTGCATGATCAGCCACGTGATCAGTGCATGATCAGTCACGTGATCAGTGCATGATCAGCCACGTGATCAGTGCATGATAGCCACGTGATCAGTGCATGATCAGCCACGTGATCAGTGCATGATCAGTCACGTGATCAGTGCATGATCAG
The DNA here is from genome assembly GCF_032452875.1 of Bos javanicus. Taxonomy (NCBI): domain Eukaryota; kingdom Metazoa; phylum Chordata; class Mammalia; order Artiodactyla; family Bovidae; genus Bos; species Bos javanicus. Next base: position 187,479 of record NW_026893730.1, read on the forward strand.
CCACGTGATCAGTGCATGATCAGCCACGTGATCAGTGCATGATCAGCCACGTGATCAGTGCATGATAGCCACGTGATCAGTGCATGATCAGTCACGTGATCAGTGCATGATAGCCACGTGATCAGTGCATGATCAGCCACGTGATCAGTGCATGATCAGCCACGTGATCAGTGCATGATATCACGTGATCAGTGCATGATCAGCCACGTGATCAGTGCATGATAGCCACGTGATCAGTGCATGATCAGTCACGTGATCAGTGTATGATCAGCCACGTGAACAGTGCATGCTCAGTCACGTGATCAGGGCCTGCTGAGCTGCGTGATTACTGTCTGCTCATCTGCTTGACAATTGCCAGCTGAGCTGCACGATTCCTGCCTGTCATCTGCTTGACAATTGCCACCTGTGCTGCGTAATTCCTGCCTGCTCAGCTGCTTGATTATTGCCAGCTGAGCAGCATGATTCTCAGAGCTGAGTTCCATGATTATAGCCTGCTGACTGTTTCGTGCCTACTCAGCTCTATGTTCATTGCCTCCAGAGGCACATGATCAGTGTATGATACCAAACATGATCAGTGCATGATCAGTCACATGATCAGTGCATGATAAGCCACGTGATCAGTGCATGATCAGTCACGTGATCAGTGCATGATCAGTCACGTGATCAGTGCATGATAGCTGTGATCAGTGCATGATCAGCCACGTGATCAGTGCATGATAGCCACGTGATCAGTGCATGATCAGTCACGTGATCAGTGCATGATCAGCACGTGATCAGTGCATGATCAGCCACGTGATCAGTGCATGATCAGCCACGTGATCAGTGCATGATAGCCACGTGATCAGTGCATGATCAGTCACGTGATCAGTGCATGATCAGTCACGTGATCAGTGCATGATCATTTACGTGATCAGTGCATGATCAGTCACGTGACCAGTATATGGTAGCTACGTGATCATTCCATGACAGCCACGTGAGCAGTGCATGATAGCCACGTGATGTGTGCATGATCAGTTACGTGAGCAGTATGATCAGCCACGTGATCAGTGCATGAGTGCCACGTGATCAGTGCATGATATGTCACGTGACAGGTGTGTGATCAGCCACGTGATCAGTGCATGATCAGCCACGTGATCAGTGCATGATAGCCACGTGATCAGTGCATGATCAGTTACGTGAGCAGTGTATGATCAGCCACGTGATCAGTGCATGGTCAGACACGTGAACAGTGTATGATCAGCCACGTGATCAGTGCATGATATCCAAGTGATCAGTGCATGATCAGTCACGTGATCAGTGTATGATCAGCCACGTGAACAGTGCATGCTCAGTCACGTGATCTGGGCCTGCTGAGCTGCGTGATTACTGTCTGCTCATCTGCTTGACAATTGCCAGCTGAGCTGCACGATTCCTGCCTGTCATCTGCTTGACAATTGCCAGCTGTGCTGCGTAATTCCTGCCTGCTCAGCTGCTTGATTATTGCCAGCTGAGCAGCATGATTCCTCACAGCTGAGTTCCATGATTATTGCCTGCTGACTGTTTGCTGCCTACTCAGCTCTTTGTTTATTGCCTCCAGAGGCACATGATCAGTGTATGATAGCAAACATGATCAGCGCATGATCAGTCACATGATCAGTGCATGATAAGCCACGTGATCAGTGCATGATCAGTCACGTGATCAGTGCATGATCAGTCATGTGATCAGTGCATGATCAGCCACGTGATCAGTGCATGATCAGCCACGTGATCAGTGCATGATCAGTCACGTGATCAGTGCATGATAGCACGTGATCAGTGCATGATCAGTCACGTGATCAGTGCATGATCAGCCACGTGATCAGTGCATGATCAGCCACGTGATCAGTGCATGATCAGTCACGTGATCAGTGCATGATCAGTCACGTGACCAGTACATGGTAGCTACGTGATCATTGCATGATCAGCCACGTGAGCAGTGCATGATAGCCACGTGATCAGTGCATGATCAGTCACGTGATCAGTGCATGATCAGTCACGTGATCAGTGCATGATAGTCACGTGATCAGTGCATGATCAGCCACGTGATCAGTGCATGATCAGTCACGTGATCAGTGCATGATAGCACGTGATCAGTGCATGATCAGCCACGTGATCAGTGCATGATAGCCACGTGATCAGTGCATGATCAGTCACATGATCAGTGCATGATCATCCACGTGATCAGTGCATGATCAGTCACGTGATCAGTGCATGATATAGACGTGATCAGTGCATGATCAGTCACGTGATCAGTGCATGATCAGCCACGTGATCAGTGCATGATCAGCCACGTGATCAGTGCATGATAGCCACGTGATCAGTGCATGATCAGTCACGTGATCAGTGCATGATCAGCCACGTGATCAGTGCATGATAGCCACGTGATCAGTGCATGATCAGTCACGTGATCAGTGCATGATCAGTCACGTGATCAGTGCATGATCAGCCACGTGATCAGTGCATGATCAGCCACGTGATCAGTGCATGATCAGTCACGTGATCAGTGCATGATCAGTCACGTGATCAGTGCATGATCAGTCACGTGATCAGTGCATGATCAGCCACGTGATCAGTGCATGATAGCCACGTGATCAGTGCATGATCAGTCACGTGATCAGTGCATGATCAGTCACGTGATCAGTGCATGATCAGCCACGTGATCAGTGCATGATCAGCCACGTGATCAGTGCATGATCAGCCACGTGATCAGTGCATGATCAGCCACGTGATCAGTGCATGATCAGTCACGTGATCAGTGCATGATCAGTCACGTGATCAGTGCATGATCATTACGTGATCAGTGCATGATCAGTCACGTGACAGTATATGATAGCTACGTGATCATTGCATGACAGCCACGTGATCAGTGCATGATAGCCACGTGATGTGTGCATGATCAGTTACGTGAGCAGTGCATGATCAGCCACGTGATCAGTGCATGATAGTCACGTGACAGTGCATGATCAGCCACGTGATCAGTGCATGATCAGCCACGTGATCAGTGCATGATAGCCACGTGATCAGTGCATGATCAGTCACGTGATCAGTGCATGATCAGCCACGTGATCAGTGCATGATCAGCCACGTGATCAGTGCATGATCAGTTACGTGAGCAGTGTATGATCAGCCACGTGATCAGTGCATGGTCAGACACGTGAACAGTGTATGATCAGCCACGTGATCAGTGCATGATATCCAAGTGATCAGTGCATGATCAATCACGTGATCAGTGTATGATCAGCCACGTGAACAGTGCATGCTCAGTCACGTGATCAGGGCCTGCTGAGCTGCGTGATTACTGTCTGCTCATCTGCTTGACAATTGCCAGCTGAGCTGCATGATTCCTGCCTGTCATCTGCTTGACAATTGCCAGCTGTGCTGCGTAATTCCTGCCTGCTCAGCTGCTTGATTATTGCCAGCTGAGCAGCATGATTCCTCACAGCTGAGTTCCATGATTATTGCCTGCTGACTGTTTGATTCGTGCCTACTCAGCTCTTTGTTTATTGCCTCCAGAGGCACATGATCAGTGTATGATAGCAAACATGATCAGCGCATGATCAGTCACATGATCAGCGCCATTAAGTCACGTGATCACTACATGATAGTCATGTGATCAGTCCATGCTCAGTCACGGTATCAGTGCATGATCAGCCACGTGATCAGTGCATGATAGCCACGTGATCAGTGCATGATCAGCCACGTGATCAGTGCATGATCATCCACGTGATCAGTGCATGATAGCTACGTGATCAGTGCATGATCAGTCACGTGATCAGTGCATGATCAGTCACGTGATCAGTGCATGATCAGCCACGTGATCAGTGCATGATAGCCACGTGATCAGTGCATGATCAGTCACGTGATCAGTGCATGATCAGTCACGTGACCAGTGCATGATAGCTACGTGATCAGTGCATGATCAGCCACGTGATCAGTGCATGATAGCCACGTGATCAGTGCATGATCAGTCACGTGATCAGTGCATGATCAGTCACGTGATCAGTGCATGATCAGCCACGTGATCAGTGCATGATAGCCACGTGATCAGTGCATGATCAGTTACGTGATCAGTGCATGATCAGCCACGTGATCAGTGCATGATCAGACACGTGATCAGTGTATGATCAGCCACGTGATCAGTGCATGATATCCACGTGATCAGTGCATGATCATCACGTGATCAGTGTATGATCAGCCACGTGAACAGTGCATGCTCAGTCACGTGATCAGGGCCTGCTGAGCTGCGTGATTACTGTCTGCTCATCTGCTTGACAATTGCCAGCTGAGCTGCATGATTCCTGCCTGTCATCTGCTTGACAATTGCCAGCTGTGCTGCATAATTCCTGCCTGCTCAGCTGCTTGATTATTGCCAGCTGAGCAGCATGATTCCTCACAGCTGAGTTCCATGATTATTGCCTGCTGACTGATTCGTGCCTACTCAGCTCTTTGTTTATTGCCTCCAGAGGCACATGATCAGTGTATGATAGCAAACATGATCAGTGCATGATCAGTCACATGATCAGTGCCATTAAGTCACGTGATCACTACATGATAGTCATGTGATCAGTCCATGCTCAGTCACGTATCAGTGCATGATCAGCCACGTGATCAGTGCATGATCAGCCACGTGATCAGTGCATGATAGCCACGTGATCAGTGCATGATCAGTCACGTGATCAGTGCATGATCAGTCACGTGATCAGTGCATGATCAGCCACGTGATCAGTGCATGATCAGTCACGTGATCAGTGTATGATCAGTCACGTGACCAGTACATGGTAGCTACATGATCATTGCATGATCAGCCACGTGAGTAGTGCATGATAGCCACGTGATCAGTGCATGATCAGTCACGTGATCAGTGCATGATCAGTCATGTGATCAGTGCATGATCAGTCACGTGATCAGTGCATGATCAGCCACGTGATCAGTGCATGATAGCCACGTGATCAGTGCATGATAGCCACGTGATCAGTGCATGATCAGTCACGTGATCAGTGCATGATCAGCCACGTGATCAGTGCATGATCAGACACGTGATCAGTGTATGATCAGCCACGTGATCAGTGCATGATATCCACGTGATCAGTGCATGATCAGTCACGTGATCAGTGTATGATCAGCCACGTGAACAGTGCATGCTCAGTCACGTGATCAGGGCCTGCTGAGCTGCGTGATTACTGTCTGCTCATCTGCTTGACAATTGCCAGCTGAGCTGCACGATTCCTGCCTGTCATCTGCTTGACAATTGCCAGCTGTGCTGCGTAATTCCTGCCTGCTCAGCTGCTTGATTATTGCCAGCTGAGCAGCATGATTTCTCACAGCTGAGTTCCATGATTATTGCCTGCTGACTGATTCGTGCCTACTCAGCTCTTTGTTCATTGCCTCCAGAGGCACATGATCAGTGTATGACACCAAACATGATCAGCGCATGATCAGTCACATGATCAGTGCATGATAAGCCACGTGATCAGTGCATGATCAGTCATGTGATCAGTGCATGATCAGTCACGTGATCAGTGCATGATAGCCACGTGATCAGTGCATGATCAGCCACGTGATCAGTGCATGATAGCCACGTGATCAGTGCATGATCAGTCACGTGATCAGTGCATGATCAGTCACGTGATCAGTGCATGATCAGTCACGTGATCAGTGCATGATCAGCCACGTGATCAGTGCATGATCAGTCACGTGATCAGTGCATGATCAGTCACGTGATCAGTGCATGATAGCTACGTGATCAGTGCATGATCAGCCACGTGATCAGTGCATGATAGCCACGTGATCAGTGCATGATCAGCCACGTGATCAGTGCATGATCAGTCACGTGATAGTGTGTGATCAGCCACGTGATCAGTGCATGATCAGCCACGTGATCAGTGCATGATAGCCACGTGATCAGTGCATGATCAGTCACGTGATCAGTGCATGATCAGTCACGTGATCAGTGCATGATCAGCCACGTGATCAGTGCATGATCAGCCACGTGATCAGTGCATGATCAGCCACGTGATCAGTGCATGATCAGCCACGTGATCAGTGCATGATCAGTCACGTGATCAGTGCATGATCAGCCACGTGATCAGTGCATGATCAGCCACGTGATCAGTGCATGATCAGTCACGTGATCAGTGCATGATCAGTCACGTGACCAGTGCATGGTAGCTACGTGATCAGTGCATGATCAGCCACGTGATCAGTGCATGATAGCCACGTGATCAGTGCATGATCAGTCACGTGATCAGTGCATGATCAGTCATGATCAGTGCATGATCAGCCACGTGATCAGTGCATGATCAGCCACGTGATCAGTGCATGATCAGCCACGTGATCAGTGCATGATCAGTCACGTGATCAGTGCATGATAGCCACGTGATCAGTGCATGATCAGTCACGTGATCAGTGTATGATCAGCCACGTGATCAGTGCATGCTCAGTCACGTGATCAGCCTGCTGAGCTGCGTGATTCTGTCTGCTCATCTGCTTGACAATTGCCAGCTGAGCTGCATGATTCCTGCCTGTCATCTGCTTGACAATTGCCAGCTGTGCTGCGTAATTCCTGCCTGCTCAGCTGCTTGATTATTGCCAGCTGAGCAGCATGATTCCTCACAGCTGAGTTCCATGATTATTGCCTGCTGACTGTTTGATTCGTGCCTACTCAGCTCTTTGTTTATTGCCTCCAGAGGCACATGATCAGTGTATGATAGCAAACATGATCAGTGCATGATCAGTCACATGATCAGTGCCATTAAGTCACGTGATCAGTGCATGATAGTCATGTGATCAGTGCATGATCAGTCACGGTATCAGTGCATGATCAGCCACGTGATCAGTGCATGATAGCCACGTGATCAGTGCATGATCAGCCACGTGATCAGTGCATGATCAGCCACGTGATCAGTGCATGATAGCACGTGATCAGTGCATGATCAGTCACGTGATCAGTGCATGATCAGTCACGTGATCAGTGCATGATCAGCCACGTGATCAGTGCATGATAGCCACGTGATCAGTGCATGATCAGTCACGTGATCAGTGCATGATCAGTCACGTGACCAGTGCATGATAGCTACGTGATCAGTGCATGATCAGCCACGTGATCAGTGCATGATAGCCACGTGATCAGTGCATGATCAGTCACGTGATCAGTGCATGATCAGTCACGTGATCAGTGCATGATCAGCCACGTGATCAGTGCATGATAGCCACGTGATCAGTGCATGATCAGTTAAGTGAGCAGTGCATGATCAGCCACGTGATCAGTGCATGGTCAGACACGTGAACAGTGTATGATCAGCCACGTGATCAGTGCATGATATCCAAGTGATCAGTGCATGATCATCACGTGATCAGTGTATGATCAGCCACGTGAACAGTGCATGCTCAGTCACGTGATCAGGGCCTGCTGAGCTGCGTGATTACTGTCTGCTCATCTGCTTGACAATTGCCAGCTGAGCTGCATGATTCCTGCCTGTCATCTGCTTGACAATTGCCAGCTGTGCTGCATAATTCCTGCCTGCTCAGCTGCTTGATTATTGCCAGCTGAGCAGCATGATTCCTCACAGCTGAGTTCCATGATTATTGCCTGCTGACTGATTCGTGCCTACTCAGCTCTTTGTTTATTGCCTCCAGAGGCACATGATCAGTGTATGATAGCAAACATGATCAGTGCATGATCAGTCACATGATCAGCGCCATTAAGTCACGTGATCACTACATGATAGTCATGTGATCAGTCCATGCTCAGTCACGGTATCAGTGCATGATCAGCCACGTGATCAGTGCATGATCAGCCACGTGATCAGTGCATGATAGCCACGTGATCAGTGCATGATCAGTCACGTGATCAGTGCATGATCAGTCACGTGATCAGTGCATGATCAGCCACGTGATCAGTGCATGATCAGTCACCTGATGGGTGTATGATCAGTCACGTGACCAGTACATGGTAGCTACATGATCATTGCATGATCAGCCACGTGAGTAGTGCATGATAGCCACGTGATCAGTGCATGATCAGTCACGTGATCAGTGCATGATCAGTCATGTGATCAGTGCATGATCAGGCACGTGATCAGTGCATGATCAGCCACGTGATCAGTGCATGATAGCCACGTGATCAGTGCATGATCAGTCACGTGATCAGTGCATGATCAGCCACGTGATCAGTGCATGATCAGTCACGTGATCAGTGCATGATCAGCCACGTGATCAGTGCATGATGCCACGTGATCAGTGCATGATCAGTCACGTGATCAGTGCATGATCAGCCACGTGATCAGTGCATGATCAGCCACGTGATCAGTGCATGATCAGCCACGTGATCAGTGCATGATCAGTTACGTGATCAGTGCATGATCAGTCACGTGACCAGTGCATGATAGCTACGTGATCAGTGCATGATCAGCCACGTGATCAGTGCATGATAGCCACGTGATCAGTGCATGATCAGTCACGTGATCAGTGCATGATCAGCCACGTGATCAGTGCATGATCAGCCACGTGATCAGTGCATGATCAGTTACGTGATCAGTGCATGATCAGCCACGTGATCAGTGCATGGTCAGACACGTGATCAGTGTATGATCAGCCACGTGATCAGTGCATGATATCCACGTGATCAGTGCATGATCAGTCACGTGATCAGTGTATGATCAGCCACGTGAACAGTGCATGCTCAGTCACGTGATCAGGGCCTGCTGAGCTGCGTGATTACTGTCTGCTCATCTGCTTGACAATTGCCAGCTGAGCTGCACGATTCCTGCCTGTCATCTGCTTGACAATTGCCAGCTGTGCTGCGTAATTCCTGCCTGCTCAGCTGCTTGATTATTGCCAGCTGAGCAGCATGATTTCACAGCTGAGTTCCATGATTATTGCCTGCTGACTGTTTCGTGCCTACTCAGCTCTATTTTCATTGCCTCCAGAGGCACATGATCAGTGTATGACACCAAACATGATCAGTGCATGATCAGTCACATGATCAGTGCATGATAAGCCACGTGATCAGTGCATGATCAGTCACGTGATCAGTGCATGATCAGTCACGTGATCAGTGCATGATAGCCACGTGATCAGTGCATGATCAGCCACGTGATCAGTGCATGATAGCCACGTGATCAGTGCATGATCAGTCACGTGATCAGTGCATGATAGCCACGTGATCAGTGCATGATCAGCCACGTGATCAGTGCATGATCAGTCACGTGATCAGTGCATGATAGCTACGTGATCAGTGCATGATCAGCCACGTGATCAGTGCATGATAGCCACGTGATCAGTGCATGATAGCCACGTGATCAGTGCATGATCAGTCACGTGATCAGTGCATGATCAGTCACGTGATCAGTGCATGATCATTTACGTGATCAGTGCATGATCAGTCACGTGACCAGTATATGGTAGCTACGTGATCATTCCATGACGAGCCACGTGAGCAGTGCATGATAGCCACGTGATGTGTGCATGATCAGTTACGTGATCAGTGTATGATCAGCCACGTGATCAGTGCATGAGTGCCACGTGATCAGTGCATGATATGTCACGTGACAGTGTGTGATCAGCCACGTGATCAGTGCATGATCAGCCACGTGATCAGTGCATGATAGCCACGTGATCAGTGCATGATCAGTTACGTGAGCAGTGTATGATCAGCCACGTGATCAGTGCATGGTCAGACACGTGAACAGTGTATGATCAGCCACGTGATCAGTGCATGATATCCACGTGATCAGTGTATGATCAGCCACGTGAACAGTGCATGCTCAGTCACGTGATCAGGGCCTGCTGAGCTGCGTGATTACTGTCTGCTCATCTGCTTGACAATTGCCAGCTGAGCTGCACGATTCCTGCCTGTCATCTGCTTGACAATTGTCAGCTGTGCTGCGTAATTCCTGCCTGCTCAGCTGCTTGATTATTGCCAGCTGAGCAGCATGATTCCTCACAGCTGAGTTCCATGATTATTGCCTGCTGACTGATTCGTGCCTACTCAGCTCTTTGTTTATTGCCTCCAGAGGCACATGATCAGTGTATGATAGCAAACATGATCAGCGCATGATCAGTCACATGATCAGCGCCATTAAGTCACGTGATCACTACATGATAGTCATGTGATCAGTCCATGCTCAGTCACGGTATCAGTGCATGATCAGCCACGTGATCAGTGCATGATCAGCCACGTGATCAGTGCATGATCAGCCACGTGATCAGTGCATGATCAGTCACGTGATCAGTGCATGATCAGTCACGTGATCAGTGCATGATCAGCCACGTGATCAGTGCATGATAGCCACGTGATCAGTGCATGATCAGTCACCTGATGGGTGTATGATCAGTCACGTGACCAGTACATGGTAGCTACATGATCATTGCATGATCAGCCACGTGAGTAGTGCATGATAGCCACGTGATCAGTGCATGATCAGTCACGTGATCAGTGCATGATCAGTCATGTGATCAGTGCATGATCAGGCACGTGATCAGTGCATGATCAGCCACGTGATCAGTGCATGATAGCCACGTGATCAGTGCATGATCAGTCACGTGATCAGTGCATGATCAGCCACGTGATCAGTGCATGATAGCCACGTGATCAGTGCATGATCAGTCAGTGATCAGTGCATGATCAGTCACGTGATCAGTGCATGATAGCTACGTGATCAGTGCATGATCAGTCACGTGATCAGTGCATGATCAGCCACGTGATCAGTGCATGATCAGCCACGTGATCAGTGCATGATCAATTACGTGATCAGTGCATGATCAGTCACGTGATCAGTACATGGTAGCTACGTGATCAGTGCATGATCAGCCACGTGATCAGTGCATGATAGCCACGTGATCAGTGCATGATCAGTCACGTGATCAGTGCATGATCAGTCACGTGATCAGTGCATGATCAGTCACGTGATCAGTGCATGATCAGTCACGTGATCAGTGCATGATCAGTCACGTGATCAGTGCATGATAGCTACGTGATCAGTGCATGATCAGCCACGTGATCAGTGCATGATAGCCACGTGATCAGTGCATGATCAGTCACGTGATCAGTGCATGATCAGCCACGTGATCAGTGCATGATCAGTCACGTGATCAGTGCATGATATAGACGTGATCAGTGCATGATCAGTCACGTGATCAGTGCATGATCAGCCACGTGATCAGTGCATGATAGCCACGTGATCAGTGCATGATAGCCAGTGATCAGTGCATGATCAGTCACGTGATCAGTGCATGATCAGCCACGTGATCAGTGCATGATAGCCACGTGATCAGTGCATGATCAGTCACGTGATCAGTGCATGATCAGTCACGTGATCAGTGCATGATCAGCCACGTGATCAGTGCATGATCAGCCACGTGATCAGTGCATGATCAGTCACGTGATCAGTGCATGATCAGTCACGTGATCAGTGCATGATCAGTCACGTGATCAGTGCATGATCAGCCACGTGATCAGTGCATGATAGCCACGTGATCAGTGCATGATCAGTCACGTGATCAGTGCATGATCAGTCACGTGATCAGTGCATGATCAGCCACGTGATCAGTGCATGATCAGCCACGTGATCAGTGCATGATCAGCCACGTGATCAGTGCATGATCAGCCACGTGATCAGTGCATGATCAGTCACGTGATCAGTGCATGATCAGTCACGTGATCAGTGCATGATCATTTACGTGATCAGTGCATGATCAGTCACGTGACCAGTATATGGTAGCTACGTGATCATTGCATGACAGCCACGTGATCAGTGCATGATAGCCACGTGATCAGTGCATGATCAGTCACGTGATCAGTGCATGATCAGCCACGTGATCAGTGCATGATAGTCACGTGATCAGTGTATGATCAGCCACGTGATCAGTGCATGATCAGCCACGTGATCAGTGCATGATAGCCACGTGATCAGTGCATGATCAGTCACGTGATCAGTGCATGATCAGCCACGTGATCAGTGCATGATCAGCCACGTGATCAGTGCATGATCAGTTACGTGATCAGTGTATGATCAGCCACGTGATCAGTGCATGGTCAGACACGTGATCAGTGTATGATCAGCCACGTGATCAGTGCATGATATCCAAGTGATCAGTGCATGATCAGTCACGTGATCAGTGTATGATCAGCCACGTGAACAGTGCATGCTCAGTCACGTGATCAGGGCCTGCTGAGCTGCGTGATTACTGTCTGCTCATCTGCTTGACAATTGCCAGCTGAGCTGCATGATTCCTGCCTGTCATCTGCTTGACAATTGCCAGCTGTGCTGCGTAATTCCTGCCTGCTCAGCTGCTTGATTATTGCCAGCTGAGCAGCATGATTCCTCACAGCTGAGTTCCATGATTATTGCCTGCTGACTGTTTGATTCGTGCCTACTCAGCTCTTTGTTTATTGCCTCCAGAGGCACATGATCAGTGTATGATAGCAAACATGATCAGCGCATGATCAGTCACATGATCAGCGCCATTAAGTCACGTGATCACTACATGATAGTCATGTGATCAGTCCATGCTCAGTCACGGTATCAGTGCATGATCAGCCACGTGATCAGTGCATGATCACGTGATCAGTGCATGATCAGCCACGTGATCAGTGCATGATCATCCACGTGATCAGTGCATGATAGCACGTGATCAGTGCATGATCAGTCACGTGATCAGTGCATGATCAGTCACGTGATCAGTGCATGATCAGCCACGTGATCAGTGCATGATAGCCACGTGATCAGTGCATGATCAGTCACGTGATCAGTGCATGATCAGTCACGTGACCAGTGCATGATAGCTACGTGATCAGTGCATGATCAGCCACGTGATCAGTGCATGATAGCCACGTGATCAGTGCATGATCAGTCACGTGATCAGTGCATGATCAGTCACGTGATCAGTGCATGATCAGCCACGTGATCAGTGCATGATAGCCACGTGATCAGTGCATGATCAGTTACGTGATCAGTGCATGATCAGCCACGTGATCAGTGCATGATCAGACACGTGATCAGTGTATGATCAGCCACGTGATCAGTGCATGATATCCACGTGATCAGTGCATGATCATCACGTGATCAGTGTATGATCAGCCACGTGAACAGTGCATGCTCAGTCACGTGATCAGGGCCTGCTGAGCTGCGTGATTACTGTCTGCTCATCTGCTTGACAATTGCCAGCTGAGCTGCATGATTCCTGCCTGTCATCTGCTTGACAATTGCCAGCTGTGCTGCATAATTCCTGCCTGCTCAGCTGCTTGATTATTGCCAGCTGAGCAGCATGATTCCTCACAGCTGAGTTCCATGATTATTGCCTGCTGACTGATTCGTGCCTACTCAGCTCTTTGTTTATTGCCTCCAGAGGCACATGATCAGTGTATGATAGCAAACATGATCAGTGCATGATCAGTCACATGATCAGTGCCATTAAGTCACGTGATCAGTGCATGATAGTCATGTGATCAGTCCATGCTCAGTCACGGTATCAGTGCATGATCAGCCACGTGATCAGTGCATGATCAGCCACGTGATCAGTGCATGATCAGCCACGTGATCAGTGCATGATCAGTCACGTGATCAGTGCATGATCAGTCACGTGATCAGTGCATGATCAGCCACGTGATCAGTGCATGATCAGTCACCTGATGGGTGCATGATCAGTCACGTGACCAGTACATGGTAGCTACATGATCATTGCATGATCAGCCACGTGAGTAGTGCATGATAGCCACGTGATCAGTGCATGATCAGTCACGTGATCAGTGCATGATCAGTCATGTGATCAGTGCATGATCAGGCACGTGATCAGTGCATGATCAGCCACGTGATCAGTGCATGATCAGCCACGTGATCAGTGCATGATCAGCCACGTGATCAGTGCATGATAGCCACGTGATCAGTGCATGATCAGTTACGTGATCAGTGCATGATCAGCCACGTGATCAGTGCATGATCAGACACGTGATCAGTGTATGATCAGCCACGTGATCAGTGCATGATATCCACGTGATCAGTGCATGATCAGTCACGTGATCAGTGTATGATCAGCCACGTGAACAGTGCATGCTCAGTCACGTGATCAGGGCCTGCTGAGCTGCGTGATTACTGTCTGCTCATCTGCTTGACAATTGCCAGCTGAGCTGCACGATTCCTGCCTGTCATCTGCTTGACAATTGCCACCTGTGCTGCGTAATTCCTGCCTGCTCAGCTGCTTGATTATTGCCAGCTGAGCAGCATGATTTCTCAGAGCTGAGTTCCATGATTATAGCCTGCTGACTGATTCGTGCCTACTCAGCTCTATGTTCATTGCCTCCAGAGTCACATGATCAGTGTATGACACCAAACATGATCAGTGCATGATCAGTCACATGATCAGTGCATGATAAGCCACGTGATCAGTGCATGATCAGTCACGTGATCAGTGCATGATCAGTCACGTGATCAGTGCATGATAGCCACGTGATCAGTGCATGATCAGCCACGTGATCAGTGCATGATAGCCACGTGATCAGTGCATGATCAGTCACGTGATCAGTGCATGATCAGTCACGTGATCAGTGCATGATCAGTCACGTGATCAGTGCATGATCAGTCACGTGATCAGTGCATGATCAGTCACGTGATCAGTGCATGATCAGTCACGTGATCAGTGCATGATAGCTACGTGATCAGTGCATGATCAGCCACGTGATCAGTGCATGATCAGCCACGTGATCAGTGCATGATCAGCCACGTGATCAGTGCATGATCAGCCACGTGATCAGTGCATGATCAGTCACGTGATAGTGCATGATCAGCCACGTGATCAGTGCATGATCAGCCACGTGATCAGTGCATGATAGCCACGTGATCAGTGCATGATCAGTCACGTGATCAGTGCATGATCAGTCACGTGATCAGTGCATGATCAGCCACGTGATCAGTGCATGATCAGCCACGTGATCAGTGCATGATCAGCCACGTGATCAGTGCATGATCAGCCACGTGATCAGTGCATGATCAGTCACGTGATCAGTGCATGATCAGTCACGTGATCAGTGCATGATCAGCCACGTGATCAGTGCATGATATCCACGTGATCAGTGCATGATCAGTCACGTGATCAGTGTATGATCAGCCACGTGAACAGTGCATGCTCAGTCACGTGATCAGTGCCTGCTGAGCTGCGTGATTACTGTCTGCTCATCTGCTTGACAATTGCCAGCTGAGCTGCATGATTCCTGCCTGTCATCTGCTTGACAATTGCCAGCTGTGCTGTGTAATTCCTGCCTGCTCAGCTGCTTGATTATTGCCAGCTGAGCAGCATGATTCCTCACAGCTGAGTTCCATGATTATTGCCTGCTGACTGTTTGATTCGTGCCTACTCAGCTCTTTGTTTATTGCCTGCAGAGGCACATGATCAGTGTATGATAGCAAACATGATCAGTGCATGATCAGTCACATGATCAGTGCCATTAAGTCACGTGATCAGTGCATGATAGTCATGTGATCAGTGCATGATCAGTCACGTGATCAGTGCATGATCAGCCACGTGATCAGTGCATGATCAGCCACGTGATCAGTGCATGATCAGCCACGTGATCAGTGCATGATCATCACGTGATCAGTGCATGATAGCACGTGATCAGTGCATGATCAGTCACGTGATCAGTGCATGATCAGTCACGTGATCAGTGCATGATCAGCCACGTGATCAGTGCATGATAGCCACGTGATCAGTGCATGATCAGTCACGTGATCAGTGCATGATCAGTCACGTGATCAGTGCATGATAGCCACGTGATCAGTGCATGATCAGCCACGTGATCAGTGCATGATAGCCACGTGATCAGTGCATGATCAGTCACGTGATCAGTGCATGATCAGCCACGTGATCAGTGCATGATCAGCCACGTGATCAGTGCATGATCAGCCACGTGATCAGTGCATGATCAGACACGTGATCAGTGTATGATCAGCCACGTGATCAGTGCATGATATCCAAGTGATCAGTGCATGATCATCACGTGATCAGTGTATGATCAGCCACGTGAACAGTGCATGCTCAGTCACGTGATCAGGGCCTGCTGAGCTGCGTGATT
Source organism: Bos javanicus (assembly GCF_032452875.1). Lineage (NCBI taxonomy): Eukaryota > Metazoa > Chordata > Mammalia > Artiodactyla > Bovidae > Bos > Bos javanicus. The sequence goes on from NW_026893730.1 coordinate 203,563, forward strand.
ACTGTCTGCTCATCTGCTTGACAATTGCCAGCTGAGCTGCATGATTCCTGCCTGTCATCTGCTTGACAATTGCCAGCTGTGCTGCATAATTCCTGCCTGCTCAGCTGCTTGATTATTGCCAGCTGAGCAGCATGATTCCTCACAGCTGAGTTCCATGATTATTGCCTGCTGACTGATTCGTGCCTACTCAGCTCTTTGTTTATTGCCTCCAGAGGCACATGATCAGTGTATGATAGCAAACATGATCAGTGCATGATCAGTCACATGATCAGTGCCATTAAGTCACGTGATCACTACATGATAGTCATGTGATCAGTCCATGCTCAGTCACGGTATCAGTGCATGATCAGCCACGTGATCAGTGCATGATCAGCCACGTGATCAGTGCATGATAGCCACGTGATCAGTGCATGATCAGTCACGTGATCAGTGCATGATCAGTCACGTGATCAGTGCATGATCAGCCACGTGATCAGTGCATGATCAGTCACCTGATCAGTGTATGATCAGTCACGTGACCAGTACATGGTAGCTACATGATCATTGCATGATCAGCCACGTGAGTAGTGCATGATAGCCACGTGATCAGTGCATGATCAGTCACGTGATCAGTGCATGATCAGTCATGTGATCAGTGCATGATCAGGCACGTGATCAGTGCATGATCAGCCACGTGATCAGTGCATGATAGCCACGTGATCAGTGCATGATCAGTCACGTGATCAGTGCATGATCAGCCACGTGATCAGTGCATGATAGCCACGTGATCAGTGCATGATCAGTTACGTGATCAGTGTATGATCAGCCACGTGATCAGTGCATGATCAGACACGTGATCAGTGTATGATCAGCCACGTGATCAGTGCATGATATCCACGTGATCAGTGCATGATCAGTCACGTGATCAGTGTATGATCAGCCACGTGAACAGTGCATGCTCAGTCACGTGATCAGGGCCTGATGAGCTGCGTGATTACTGTCTGCTCATCTGCTTGACAATTGCCAGCTGAGCTGCACGATTCCTGCCTGTCATCTGCTTGACAATTGCCAGCTGTGCTGCGTAATTCCTGCCTGCTCAGCTGCTTGATTATTGCCAGCTGAGCAGCATGATTTCTCACAGCTGAGTTCCATGATTATTGCCTGCTGACTGATTCGTGCCTACTCAGCTCTTTGTTCATTGCCTCCAGAGGCACATGATCAGTGTATGACACCAAACATGATCAGCGCATGATCAGTCACATGATCAGTGCATGATAAGCCACGTGATCAGTGCATGATCAGTCATGTGATCAGTGCATGATCAGTCACGTGATCAGTGCATGGTAGCCACGTGATCAGTGCATGATCAGCCACGTGATCAGTGCATGATAGCCACGTGATCAGTGCATGATCAGTCACGTGATCAGTGCATGATCAGTCACGTGATCAGTGCATGATCAGTCACGTGATCAGTGCATGATCAGTCACGTGATCAGTGCATGATCAGTCACGTGATCAGTGCATGATCAGTCACGTGATCAGTGCATGGTAGCTACGTGATCAGTGCATGATCAGCCACGTGATCAGTGCATGATAGCCACGTGATCAGTGCATGATAGCCACGTGATCAGTGCATGATCAGTCACGTGATCAGTGCATGATCAGCCACGTGATCAGTGCATGATCAGCCACGTGATCAGTGCATGATAGCCACGTGATCAGTGCATGATCAGTCACGTGATCAGTGCATGATCAGTCACGTGATCAGTGCATGATCAGCCACGTGATCAGTGCATGATCAGCCACGTGATCAGTGCATGATCAATCACGTGATCAGTGCATGATCAGTCACGTGATCAGTGCATGATAGCTACGTGATCAGTGCATGATCAGCCACGTGATCAGTGCATGATAGCCACGTGATCAGTGCATGATAGCCACGTGATCAGTGCATGATAGCCACGTGATCAGTGCATGATCAGTCACGTGATCATGTGTGATCAGCCACGTGATCAGTGCATGATGAGCCACGTGATCAGTGCATGATCAATTACGTGATCAGTGCATGATCAGTCACGTGACCAGTACATGGTTGCCACGTGATCAGTGCATGATCAGCCACGTGATCAGTGCATGATAGCCACGTGATCAGTGCATGATCAGTCACGTGATCAGTGCATGATCAGTCACGTGATCAGTGCATGATCATTCACGTGATCAGTGCATGATCAGTCACGTGACCAGTATATGGTAGCTACGTGATCATTGCATGACAGCCACGTGAGCAGTGCATGATAGCCACGTGATGTGCATGATCAGTTACGTGAGCAGTGTATGATCAGCCACGTGATCAGTGCATGAGTGCCACGTGATCAGTGCATGATGTCACGTGACAGTGTGTGATCAGCCACGTGATCAGTGCATGATCAGCCACGTGATCAGTGCATGATAGCCACGTGATCAGTGCATGATCAGTTACGTGATCAGTGTATGATCAGCCACGTGATCAGTGCATGGTCAGACACGTGATCAGTGCATGATCAGCCACGTGATCAGTGCATGATATCCACGTGATCAGTGCATGATCATCACGTGATCAGTGCATGATCAGTCACGTGATCAGTGCATGATCAGTCCCGTGATCAGTGCATGGTAGCTACGTGATCAGTGCATGATCAGCCACGTGATAGTGCATGATAGCCACGTGATCAGTGCATGATCAGTCACGTGATCAGTGCATGATCAGTCATGTGATCAGTGCATGATAGCTGCGTGATCATGCATGATCAGTCACGTGATCAGTGCATGATAGCCACGTGATCAGTGCATGATCAGTCACGTGATCAGTGCATGATCAGTCACGTGATCAGTGCATGATCAGCCACGTGATCAGTGCATGATCAGTCACGTGATCAGTGCATGATCAGTCACGTGATCAGTGCATGATCAGCCACGTGATCAGTGCATGATCAGTCACATGATCAATTACGTGATCAGTGCATGATCAGTCACGTGATCAGTGCATGATAGCTACGTGATCAGTGCATGATCAGCACGTGATCAGTGCATGATAGCCACGTGATCAGTGCATGATCAGCCACGTGATCAGTGCATGATCAGTCACGTGATCAGTGCATGATCAGTCACGTGATCAGTGCATGATCAGCCACGTGATCAGTGCATGATCAGTCATGTGATCAGTGCATGATAGCCACGTGATCAGTGCATGATCAGTCACGTGATCAGTGCATGATCAGCCACGTGATCAGTGCATGATAGCCACGTGATCAGTGCATGATCAGCCACGTGATCAGTGCATGATCAGCCACGTGATCAGTGCATGATCAGCCACGTGATCAGTGCATGATCAGTCACGTGATCAGTGCATGATCAGCCACGTGATCAGTGCATGATCAGCCACGTGATCAGTGCATGTCAGCCACGTGATCAGTGCATGATCAGCCACGTGATCAGTGCATGATCAGTCACGTGATCAGTGCATGATCAGTCACGTGATCAGTGTATGATCAGCCACGTGAACAGTGCATGCTCAGTCACGTGATCAGGGCCTGCTGAGCTGCGTGATTACTGTCTGCTCATCTGCTTGACAATTGCCAGCTGAGCTGCACGATTCCTGCCTGTCATCTGCTTGACAATTGCCAGCTGTGCTGCGTAATTCCTGCCTGCTCAGCTGCTTGATTATTGCCAGCTGAGCAGCATGATTTCTCAGAGCTGAGTTCCATGATTATTGCCTGCTGACTGATTCGTGCCTACTCAGCTCTTTGTTCATTGCCTCCAGAGGCACATGATCAGTGTATGACACCAAACATGATCAGCACATGATCAGTCACATGATCAGTGCATGATAAGCCACGTGATCAGTGCATGATCAGTCACGTGATCAGTGCATGATCAGTCACGTGATCAGTGCATGGTAGCCACGTGATCAGTGCATGATCAGCCACGTGATCAGTGCATGATAGCCACGTGATCAGTGCATGATCAGTCACGTGATCAGTGCATGATCAGTCACGTGATCAGTGCATGATCAGTCACGTGATCAGTGCATGATCAGCCACGTGATCAGTGCATGATCAATCACGTGATCAGTGCATGATCAGTCACGTGACCAGTGCATGGTAGCTACGTGATCATTGCATGATCAGCCACGTGATCAGTGCATGATAGCCACGTGATCAGTGCATGATCAGCCACGTGATCAGTGCATGATCAGTCACGTGATCAGTGCATGATCAGCCACGTGATCAGTGCATGATATCCACGTGATCAGTGCATGATAGCCACGTGATCAGTGCATGATCAGTCACGTGATCAGTGCATGATCAGTCACGTGATCAGTGTGATCAGCCACGTGATCAGTGCATGATCAGCCACGTGATCAGTGCATGATCAGCCACGTGATCAGTGCATGATCAGTCACGTGATCAGTGCATGATAGCTACGTGATCAGTGCATGATCAGCCACGTGATCAGTGCATGATCAGCCACGTGATCAGTGCATGATCAGCCACGTGATCAGTGCATGATAGCCACGTGATCAGTGCATGATCATCACGTGATCAGTGTATGATCAGCCACGTGAACAGTGCATGCTCAGTCACGTGATCAGGGCCTGCTGAGCTGCGTGATTACTGTCTGCTCATCTGCTTGACAATTGCCAGCTGAGCTGCATGATTCCTGCCTGTCATCTGCTTGACAATTGCCAGCTGTGCTGCGTAATTCCTGCCTGCTCAGCTGCTTGATTATTGCCAGCTGAGCAGCATGATTCCTCACACCTGAGTTCCATGATTATTGCCTGCTGACTGTTTGATTCGTGCCTACTCAGCTCTTTGTTTATTGCCTCCAGAGGCACATGATCAGTGTATGATAGCAAACATGATCAGCGCATGATCAGTCACATGATCAGTGCCATTAAGTCACGTGATCACTACATGATAGTCATGTGATCAGTCCATGCTCAGTCACGGTATCAGTGCATGATCAGCCACGTGATCAGTGCATGATCAGCCACGTGATCAGTGCATGATAGCCACGTGATCAGTGCATGATCAGTCACGTGATCAGTGCATGATCAGTCACGTGATCAGTGCATGATCAGCCACGTGATCAGTGCATGATCAGTCACCTGATGGGTGTATGATCAGTCACGTGACCAGTACATGGTAGCTACATGATCATTGCATGATCAGCCACGTGAGTAGTGCATGATAGCCACGTGATCAGTGCATGATCAGTCACGTGATCAGTGCATGATCAGTCATGTGATCAGTGCATGATCAGGCACGTGATCAGTGCATGATCAGCCACGTGATCAGTGCATGATAGCCACGTGATCAGTGCATGATCAGTCACGTGATCAGTGCATGATCAGTCACGTGATCAGTGCATGATCAGCCACGTGATCAGTGCATGATAGCCACGTGATCAGTGCATGATCAGTCACGTGATCAGTGCATGATCAGTCACGTGATCAGTGCATGATCAGCCACGTGATCAGTGCATGATCAGCCACGTGATCAGTGCATGATCAGCCACGTGATCAGTGCATGATCAGTCACGTGATCAGTGCATGATCAGTCACGTGACCAGTACATGGTAGCTACGTGATCAGTGCATGATCAGCCACGTGATCAGTGCATGATAGCCACGTGATCAGTGCATGATCAGTCACGTGATCAGTGCATGATCAGTCACGTGATCAGTACATGGTAGCTGCGTGATCATGCATGATCAGCCACGTGATCAGTGCATGATAGCCACGTGATCAGTGCATGATCAGTCACGTGATCAGTGCATGATCAGTCACGTGATCAGTGCATGATCAGCCACGTGATCAGTGCATGATCAGTCACGTGATCAGTGCATGATCAGCCACGTGATCAGTGCATGATAGCCACGTGATCAGTGCATGATCAGTCACGTGATCAGTGCATGATCAGTCACGTGATCAGTGCATGATCAGCCACGTGATCAGTGCATGATCAGCCACGTGATCAGTGCATGATCAGCCACGTGATCAGTGCATGATCAGTCACGTGATCAGTGCATGATCATTCACGTGATCAGTACATGGTAGCTACGTGATCATTGCATGATCAGCCACGTGATCAGTGCATGATAGCCACGTGATCAGTGCATGATCAGTCACGTGATCAGTGCATGGTAGCTGCGTGATCATGCATGATCAGTCACGTGATCAGTGCATGATAGCCACGTGATCAGTGCATGATCAGTCACGTGATCAGTGCATGATCAGTCACGTGATCAGTGCATGATCAGCCACGTGATCAGTGCATGATCAGGCACGTGATCAGTGCATGATCAGTCACGTGATCAGTGTGTGATCAGCCACGTGATCAGTGCATGATCAGCATGATCAATTACGTGATCAGTGCATGATCAGTCACGTGACCAGTACATGGTAGCTACGTGATCAGTGCATGATCAGCACGTGATCAGTGCATGATAGCCACGTGATCAGTGCATGATCAGCCACGTGATCAGTGCATGATCAGTCACGTGATCAGTGCATGATCAGTCACGTGATCAGTGCATGATCAGCCACGTGATCAGTGCATGTGAGTCATGTAGTCAATGCATGATAGCCGTGATCAGTGCATGATCAGTCACGTGATCAGTGCATGATCAGCCACGTGATCAGTGCATGATAGCCACGTGATCAGTGCATGATCAGCCACGTGATCAGTGCATGATAGCCACGTGATCAGTGCATGATCAGCCACGTGATCAGTGCATGATCAGCCACGTGATCAGTGCATGATCAGCCACGTGATCAGTGCATGATCAGGCACGTGATCAGTGTATGTCAGCCACGTGATCAGTGCATGATCAGCCACGTGATCAGTGCATGATCAGTCACGTGATCAGTGCATGATCAGTCACGTGATCAGTGTATGATCAGCCACGTGAACAGTGCATGCTCAGTCACGTGATCAGGGCCTGCTGAGCTGCGTGATTACTGTCTGCTCATCTGCTTGACAATTGCCAGCTGAGCTGCACGATTCCTGCCTGTCATCTGCTTGACAATTGCCAGCTGTGCTGCGTAATTCCTGCCTGCTCATCTGCTTGATTATTGCCAGCTGAGCAGCATGATTTCTCAGATGTGAGTTCCATGATTATAGCCTGCTGACTGATTCGTGCCTACTCAGCTCTTTGTTCATTGCCTCCAGAGGCACATGATCAGTGTATGATACCAAACATGATCAGCACATGATCAGTCACATGATCAGTGCATGATAAGCCACGTGATCAGTGCATGATCAGTCATGTGATCAGTGCATGATCAGTCATGTGATCAGTACATGGTAGCTGCATGCATGATCAGTCACGTGATCAGTGCATGATCAGTCACGTGATCAGTGCATGATCAGTCACGTGATCAGTGCATGATCAGTTACGTGATCAGTGCATGATCAGTCACGTGATCAGTGCATGGTAGCTACGTGATCAGTGCATGATCAGCCACGTGATCAGTGCATGATAGCCACGTGATCAGTGCATGATAGCACGTGATCAGTGCATGATCAGTCACGTGATAGTGCATGATCAGCCACGTGATCAGTGCATGATCATCACGTGATCAGTGCATGATAGCCACGTGATCAGTGCATGATCAGTTACGTGATCAGTGCATGATCAGTCACGTGATCATGTGATCAGCCACGTGATCAGTGCATGATCAGCCACGTGATCAGTGCATGATCAGCCACGTGATCAGTGCATGATCAGTCACGTGATCAGTGCATGGTAGCTACGTGATCAGTGCATGATCAGCCACGTGATCAGTGCATGATAGCCACGTGATCAGTGCATGATAGCCACGCGATCAGTGCATGAGAGCCACGTGATCAGTGCATGATCAGTCACGTGATACATGTGTGATCAGCCACGTGATCAGTGCATGATGAGCCACGTGATCAGTGCATGATCAATTACGTGATCAGTGCATGATCAGTCACGTGACCAGTACATGGTTGCCACGTGATCAGTGCATGATCAGCCACGTGAGCAGTGCATGATAGCCACGTGATCAGTGCATGATCAGTCACGTGATCAGTACATGATCAGTCACTTGAACAGTGCATGATCATTGACGTGATCTGTGCATGATCAGTCACGTGTCCAGTATATGGTAGCTACGTGATCATTCCATGACGAGCCACGAGAGCAGTGCATGATAGCCACGTGATGTGTGCATGATCAGTTACGTGAGCAGAGTATGATCAGCCACGTGATCAGTGCATGAGTGCCATGTGATCAGTGCATGATGTCACGTGACAGGTGTGTGATCAGCCACGTGAACAGTGCATGTTCAGCCACGTGATCAGTGCATGATAGCCACGTGATCAGTGCATGATCAGTTACCTTAGCAGTGTATGATCAGCCACGTGATCAGTGCATGGTCAGACACGTGAACAGTGTATGATCAGCCACGTGATCAGTGCATGATATCCAAGTGATCAGTGCATGATCATCACGTGATCAGTGTATGATCAGCCACGTGAACAGTGCATGCTCAGTCACGTGATCAGGGCCTGCTGAGCTGCGTGATTACTGTCTGCTCATCTGCTTGACAATTGCCAGCTGAGCTGCACGATTCCTGCCTGTCATCTGCTTGACAATTGCCAGCTGTGCTGCGTAATTCCTGCCTGCTCAGCTGCTTGATTATTGCCAGCTGAGCAGCATGATTCCTCACACCTGAGTTCCATGATTATTGCCTGCTGACTGTTTGATTCGTGCCTACTCAGCTCTTTGTTTATTGCCTCCAGAGGCACATGATCAGTGTATGATAGCAAACATGATCAGCGCATGATCAGTCACATGATCAGCGCCATTAAGTCACGTGATCACTACATGATAGTCATGTGATCAGTCCATGCTCAGTCACGGTATCAGTGCATGATCAGCCACGTGATCAGTGCATGATCAGCCACGTGATCAGTGCATGATAGCCATGTGATCAGTGCATGATTAGTCACGTGATCAGTGCATGATCAGTCACGTGATCAGTGCATGATCAGCCACGTGATCAGTGCATGATCAGTCACCTGATGGGTGTATGATCAGTCACGTGACCTGTACATGGTAGCTACATGATCATTGCATGATCAGCCACGTGAGTAGTGCATGATAGCCACGTGATCAGTGCATGATCAGTCACGTGATCAGTGCATGATCAGTCATGTGATCAGTGCATGATCAGGCACGTGATCAGTGCATGATCAGCCACGTGATCAGTGCATGATAGCCACGTGATCAGTGCATGATCAGTCACGTGATCAGTGCATGATCAGTCACGTGATCAGTGCATGATCAGCCACGTGATCAGTGCATGATCAGCCACGTGATCAGTGCATGATCAGCCACGTGATCAGTGCATGATCAGTCACGTGATCAGTGCATGATCAGTCACGTGATCAGTGCATGATAGCTACGTGATCAGTGCATGATCAGCCACGTGATCAGTGCATGATAGCCACGTGATCAGTGCATGATCAGTCACGTGATCAGTGCATGATCAGTCACGTGACCAGTACATGGTAGCTGCGTGATCATGCATGATCAGCCACGTGATCAGTGCATGATAGCCACGTGATCAGTGCATGATCAGTCACGTGATCAGTGCATGATCAGTCACGTGATCAGTGCATGATCAGCCACGTGATCAGTGCATGATCAGGCACGTGATCAGTGCATGATCAGCCACGTGATCAGTGCATGATAGCCACGTGATCAGTGCATGATCAGTCCCGTGATCAGTGCATGATCAGTCACGTGATCAGTGCATGATCAGCCACGTGATCAGTGCATGATCAGCCACATGATCAATTACGTGATCAGTGCATGATCAGTCACGTGATCAGTGCATGGTAGCTACGTGATCATGCATGATCAGCCACGTGATCAGTGCATGATAGCCACGTGATCAGTGCATGATCAGCCACGTGATCAGTGCATGATCAGTCACGTGATCAGTGCATGATCAGTCACGTGATCAGTGCATGATCAGTCACGTGATCAGTGCATGATCAGCCACGTGATCAGTGCATGATCAGTCACGTGATCAGTGCATGATCAGCACGTGATCAGTGCATGATCAGTCCCGTGATCAGTGCATGATCAGCCACGTGATCAGTGCATGATCAGCTACGTGATCAGTGCATGATCAGTCACGTGACCAGTACATGGTTGCCACGTGATCAGTGCATGATCAGCCACGTGAGCAGTGCATGATAGCCACGTGATCAGTGCATGATCAGTCACGTGATCAGTGCATGATCAGTCACGTGATCAGTGCATGATCATTCACGTGATCAGTGCATGATCAGTCACGTGACCAGTATATGGTAGCTACGTGATCATTCCATGACAGCCACGTGAGCAGTGCATGATAGCCACGTGATGTGTGCATGATCAGTTACGTGAGCAGAGTATGATCAGCCACGTGATCAGTGCATGAGTGCCACGTGATCAGTGCATATGTCACGTGACAGTGTGTGATCAGCCACGTGAACAGTGCATGTTCAGCCACGTGATCAGTGCATGATAGCCACGTGATCAGTGCATGATCAGTTACGTGAGCAGTGTATGATCAGCCACGTGATCAGTGCATGGTCAGACACGTGAACAGTGTATGATCAGCCACGTGATCAGTGCATGATATCCAAGTGATCAGTGCATGATCATCACGTGATCAGTGTATGATCAGCCACGTGAACAGTGCATGCTCAGTCACGTGATCAGGGCCTGCTGAGCTGCGTGATTACTGTCTGCTCATCTGCTTGACAATTGCCAGCTGAGCTGCATGATTCCTGCCTGTCATCTGCTTGACAATTGCCAGCTGTGCTGCGTAATTCCTGCCTGCTCAGCTGCTTGATTATTGCCAGCTGAGCAGCATGATTCCTCACACCTGAGTTCCATGATTATTGCCTGCTGACTGTTTGATTCGTGCCTACTCAGCTCTTTGTTTATTGCCTCCAGAGGCACATGATCAGTGTATGATAGCAAACATGATCAGCGCATGATCAGTCACATGATCAGCGCCATTAAGTCACGTGATCACTACATGATAGTCATGTGATCAGTCCATGCTCAGTCACGGTATCAGTGCATGATCAGCCACGTGATCAGTGCATGATCAGCCACGTGATCATTGCATGATAGCTATGTGATCAGTGCATGATCAGTCACGTGATCAGTGCATGATCAGTCACGTGATCAGTGCATGATCAGCCACGTGATCAGTGCATGATCAGTCACCTGATGGGTGTATGATCAGTCACGTGACCAGTACATGGTAGCTACATGATCATTGCATGATCAGCCACGTGAGTAGTGCATGATAGCCACGTGATCAGTGCATGATCAGTCACGTGATCAGTGCATGATCAGTCATGTGATCAGTGCATGATCAGGCACGTGATCAGTGCATGATCAGCCACGTGATCAGTGCATGATAGCCACGTGATCAGTGCATGATCAGTCACGTGATCAGTGCATGATCAGTCACGTGATCAGTGCATGATCAGCCACGTGATCAGTGCATGATCAGCCACGTGATCAGTGCATGATCAGCCACGTGATCAGTGCATGATCAGTCACGTGATCAGTGCATGATCAGTCACGTGATCAGTGCATGATAGCTACGTGATCAGTGCATGATCAGCCACGTGATCAGTGCATGATAGCCACGTGATCAGTGCATGATCAGTCACGTGATCAGTGCATGATCAGTCATGTGACCAGTACATGGTAGCTGCGTGATCATGCATGATCAGTCACGTGATCAGTGCATGATAGCCACGTGATCAGTGCATGATCAGTCACGTGATCAGTGCATGATCAGTCACGTGATCAGTGCATGATCAGCCACGTGATCAGTGCATGATCAGTCACGTGATCAGTGCATGATCAGCCACGTGATCAGTGCATGATAGCCACGTGATCAGTGCATGATCAGTCACGTGATCAGTGCATGATCAGTCACGTGATCAGTGCATGATCAGCCACGTGATCAGTGCATGATCAGCCACGTGATCAGTGCATGATCAGCCACGTGATCAGTGCATGATCAGTCACGTGATCAGTGTATGATCATTCACGTGACCAGTACATGGTAGCTACATGATCATTGCATGATCAGCCACGTGAGTAGTGCATGATAGCCACGTGATCAGTGCATGATCAGTCACGTGATCAGTGCATGATCAGTCATGTGACCAGTACATGGTAGCTGCGTGATCATGCATGATCAGCCACGTGATCAGTGCATGATAGCCACGTGATCAGTGCATGATCAGTCACGTGATCAGTGCATGATCAGTCACGTGATCAGTGCATGATCAGCCACGTGATCAGTGCATGATCAGCCACGTGATCAGTGCATGATCAGTCACGTGATCAGTGCATGATCAGCCACGTGATCAGTGCATGATCAGCAACATGATCAATTACGTGATCAGTGCATGATCAGTCACGTGACCAGTACATGGTAGCTACGTGATCATTGCATGATCAGCACGTGATCAGTGCATGATAGCCACGTGATCAGTGCATGATCAGCCACGTGATCAGTGCATGATCAGTCACGTGATCAGTGCATGATCAGTCACGTGATCAGTGCATGATCAGCCACGTGATCAGTGCATGTCAGTCATGTGATCAGTGCATGATAGCCCGTGATCAGTGCATGATCAGTCACGTGATCAGTGCATGATCAGCCACGTGATCAGTGCATGATAGCCACGTGATCAGTGCATGATCAGCCACGTGATCAGTGCATGATCAGCCACGTGATCAGTGCATGATCAGCCACGTGATCAGTGCATGATCAGTCACGTGATCGTGCATGATCAGCCACGTGATCAGTGCATGATCAGCCACGTGATCAGTGCATGATCAGCCACGTGATCAGTGCATGATCAGCCACGTGATCAGTGCATGATCAGTCACGTGATCAGTGCATGATCAGTCACGTGATCAGTGTGTGATCAGCCACGTGAACAGTGCATGCTCAGTCACGTGATCAGGGCCTGCTGAGCTGCGTGATTACTGTCTGCTCATCTGCTTGACAATTGCCAGCTGAGCTGCACGATTCCTGCCTGTCATCTGCTTGACAATTGCCAGCTGTGCTGCGTAATTCCTGCCTGCTCAGCTGCTTGATTATTGCCAGCTGAGCAGCATGATTTCTCACAGCTGAGTTCCATGATTATAGCCTGCTGACTGATTCGTGCCTACTCAGCTCTTTGTTCATTGCCTCCAGAGGCACATGATCAGTGTATGACACCAAACATGATCAGCACATGATCAGTCACATGATCAGTGCATGATAAGCCACGTGATCAGTGCATGATCAGTCATGTGATCAGTGCATGATCAGTCACGTGATCAGTGCATGGTAGCTGCGTGATCAGTGCATGATCAGCCACGTGATCAGTGCATGATAGCCACGTGATCAGTGCATGATCAGTCACGTGATCAGTGCATGATCAGTCACGTGATCAGTGCATGATCAGTCACGTGATCAGTGCATGATCAGTCACGTGATCAGTGCATGATCAGTCACGTGATCAGTGCATGATCAGTCACGTGACCAGTGCATGGTAGCTACGTGATCATTGCATGATCAGCCACGTGATCAGTGCATGATAGCCACGTGATCAGTGCATGATAGCCACGTGATCAGTGCATGATCAGTCACGTGATAGTGCATGATCAGCCACGTGATCAGTGCATGATATCCACGTGATCAGTGCATGATAGCCACGTGATCAGTGCATGATCAGTCACGTGATCAGTGCATGATCAGTCACGTGATCAGTGTGATCAGCCACGTGATCAGTGCATGATCAGCCACGTGATCAGTGCATGATCAATTACGTGATCAGTGCATGATCAGTCACGTGATCAGTGCATGATAGCTACGTGATCAGTGCATGATCAGCCACGTGATCAGTGCATGATAGCCACGTGATCAGTGCATGATCAGCCACGTGATCAGTGCATGACAGCCACGTGATCAGTGCATGATCAGTCACGTGATCATGTGTGATCAGCCACGTGATCAGTGCATGATCAGCCACGTGATCAGTGCATGATCAATTACGTGATCAGTGCATGATCAGTCACGTGATCAGTGCATGGTAGCCACGTGATCAGTGCATGATCAGCCACGTGATCAGTGCATGATAGCCACGTGATCAGTGCATGATCAGTCACGTGATCAGTGCATGATCAGTCACGTGATCAGTGCATGATCATTCACGTGATCAGTGCATGATCAGTCACGTGATCAGTGCATGATAGCTACGTGATCAGTGCATGATCAGCCACGTGATCAGTGCATGATAGCCACGTGATCAGTGCATGATCAGTCACGTGATCAGTGTATGATCAGCCACGTGATCAGTGCATGAGTGCCACGTGATCAGTGCATGATCAGCCACGTGATCAGTGCATGATCAGCCACGTGATCAGTGCATGATCAGTCACGTGATCAGTGCATGATCAGTCACGTGATCAGTGCATGATAGCTACATGATCAGTGCATGATCAGCCACGTGATCAGTGCATGATAGCCACGTGATCAGTGCATGATCAGTCATGTGACCAGTGCATGATAGCTGCGTGATCATCGCATGATCAGTCACGTGATCAGTGCATGATAGCCACGTGATCAGTGCATGATCAGTCACGTGATCAGTGCATGATCAGTCACGTGATCAGTGCATGATCAGCCACGTGATCAGTGCATGATCAGCCACGTGATCAGTGCATGATCAGTCACGTGATCAGTGCATGATCAGCCACGTGATCAGTGCATGATCAGAAACATGATCAATTACGTGATCAGTGCATGATCAGTCACGTGACCAGTACATGGTAGCTACGTGATCAGTGCATGATCAGCACGTGATCAGTGCATGATAGCCACGTGATCAGTGCATGATCAGCCACGTGATCAGTGCATGATCAGTCACGTGATCAGTGCATGATCAGTCACGTGATCAGTGCATGATCAGCCACGTGATCAGTGCATGTGCAGTCATGTAGTCAGTGCATGATAGCCACGTGATCAGTGCATGATCAGTCCCGTGATCAGTGCATGATCAGCCACGTGATCAGTGCATGATAGCTACGTGATCAGTGCATGATCAGCCACGTGATCAGTGCATGATCAGCCACGTGATCAGTGCATGATCAGCCACGTGATCAGTGCATGATCAGTCACGTGATCAGTGCATGATCAGCCACGTGATCAGTGCATGATCAGCCACGTGATCAGTGTATGTCAGCCACGTGATCAGTGCATGATCAGCCACGTGATCAGTGCATGATCAGTCACGTGATCAGTGCATGATCAGTCACGTGATCAGTGTGTGATCAGCCACGTGAACAGTGCATGCTCAGTCACGTGATCAGGGCCTGCTGAGCTGCGTGATTACTGTCTGCTCATCTGCTTGACAATTGCCAGCTGAGCTGCACGATTCCTGCCTGTCATCTGCTTGACAATTGCCAGCTGTGCTGCGTAATTCCTGCCTGCTCAGCTGCTTGATTATTGCCAGCTGAGCAGCATGATTTCTCAGATGTGAGTTCCATGATTATAGCCTGCTGACTGATTCGTGCCTACTCAGCTCTTTGTTCATTGCCTCCAGAGGCACATGATCAGTGTATGACACCAAACATGATCAGCACATGATCAGTCACATGATCAGTGCATGATAAGCCACGTGATCAGTGCATGATCAGTCATGTGATCAGTGCATGATCAGTCATGTGATCAGTGCATGGTAGCTGTGATCATTGCATGATCAGCCACGTGATCAGTGCATGATAGCCACGTGATCAGTGCATGATCAGTCACGTGATCAGTGCATGATCAGTCACGTGATCAGTGCATGATCAGTCACGTGATCAGTGCATGATCAGTCCCGTGATCAGTGCATGGTAGCTACGTGATCAGTGCATGATCAGCCACGTGATCAGTGCATGATAGCCACGTGATCAGTGCATGATAGCCACGTGATCAGTGCATGATCAGTCACGTGATAGTGCATGATCAGCCACGTGATCAGTGCATGTCATCCACGTGATCAGTGCATGATAGCCACGTGATCAGTGCATGATCAGTCACGTGATCAGTGCATGATCAGTCACGTGATCAGTGTGATCAGCCACGTGATCAGTGCATGATCAGCCACGTGATCAGTGCATGATCAGCCACGTGATCAGTGCATGATCAGTCACGTGATCAGTGCATGATAGCTACGTGATCAGTGCATGATCAGCCACGTGATCAGTGCATGATAGCCACGTGATCAGTGCATGATAGCCACGCGATCAGTGCATGAGAGCCACGTGATCAGTGCATGATCAGTCACGTGATACATGTGTGATCAGCCACGTGATCAGTGCATGATGAGCCACGTGATCAGTGCATGATCAATTACGTGATCAGTGCATGATCAGTCACGTGACCAGTACATGGTTGCCACGTGATCATTGCATGATCAGCCACGTGAGCAGAGCATGATAGCCACGTGATCAGTGCATGATCAGTCACGTGATCAGTACATGATCAGTCACGTGAACAGTGCATGATCATTTACGTGATCTGTGCATGATCAGTCACGTGACCAGTATATGGTAGCTACGTGATCATTCCATGACGAGCCACGAGAGCAGTGCATGATAGCCACGTGATGTGTGCATGATCAGTTACGTGAGCAGAGTATGATCAGCCACGTGATCAGTGCATGAGTGCCACGTGATCAGTGCATGATGTCACGTGACAGGTGTGTGATCAGCCACGTGAACAGTGCATGTTCAGCCACGTGATCAGTGCATGATAGCCACGTGATCAGTGCATGATCAGTTACCTTAGCAGTGTATGATCAGCCACGTGATCAGTGCATGGTCAGACACGTGAACAGTGTATGATCAGCCACGTGATCAGTGCATGATATCCAAGTGATCAGTGCATGATCATCACGTGATCAGTGTATGATCAGCCACGTGAACAGTGCATGCTCAGTCACGTGATCAGGGCCTGCTGAGCTGCGTGATTACTGTCTGCTCATCTGCTTGACAATTGCCAGCTGAGCTGCACGATTCCTGCCTGTCATCTGCTTGACAATTGCCAGCTGTGCTGCGTAATTCCTGCCTGCTCAGCTGCTTGATTATTGCCAGCTGAGCAGCATGATTCCTCACACCTGAGTTCCATGATTATTGCCTGCTGACTGTTTGATTCGTGCCTACTCAGCTCTTTGTTTATTGCCTCCAGAGGCACATGATCAGTGTATGATAGCAAACATGATCAGCGCATGATCAGTCACATGATCAGCGCCATTAAGTCACGTGATCACTACATGATAGTCATGTGATCAGTCCATGCTCAGTCACGGTATCAGTGCATGATCAGCCACGTGATCAGTGCATGATCAGCCACGTGATCAGTTCATGATAGCCATGTGATCAGTGCATGATCAGTCACGTGATCAGTGCATGATCAGTCAGGTGATCAGTGCATGATCAGCCACGTGATCAGTGCATGATCAGTCACCTGATGGGTGTATGATCAGTCACGTGACCTGTACATGGTAGCTACATGATCATTGCATGATCAGCCACGTGAGTAGTGCATGATAGCCACGTGATCAGTGCATGATCAGTCACGTGATCAGTGCATGATCAGTCATGTGATCAGTGCATGATCAGGCACGTGATCAGTGCATGATCAGCCACGTGATCAGTGCATGATAGCCACGTGATCAGTGCATGATCAGTCACGTGATCAGTGCATGATCAGTCACGTGATCAGTGCATGATCAGCCACGTGATCAGTGCATGATCAGGCACGTGATCAGTGCATGATCAGCCACGTGATCAGTGCATGATCAGTCACGTGATCAGTGCATGATCAGTCACGTGATCAGTGCATGATAGCTACGTGATCAGTGCATGATCAGCCACGTGATCAGTGCATGATAGCCACGTGATCAGTGCATGATCAGTCACGTGATCAGTGCATGATCAGTCACGTGACCAGTACATGGTAGCTGCGTGATCATGCATGATCAGCCACGTGATCAGTGCATGATAGCCACGTGATCAGTGCATGATCAGCCACGTGATCAGTGCATGATCAGTCACGTGATCAGTGCATGATCAGCCACGTGATCAGTGCATGATCAGCCACGTGATCAGTGCATGATCAGCCACGTGATCAGTGCATGATAGCCACGTGATCAGTGCATGATCAGTCCCGTGATCAGTGCATGATCAGTCACGTGATCAGTGCATGATCAGCCACGTGATCAGTGCATGATCAGCCACATGATCAATTACGTGATCAGTGCATGATCAGTCACGTGATCAGTGCATGGTAGCTACGTGATCATGCATGATCAGCCACGTGATCAGTGCATGATAGCCACGTGATCAGTGCATGATCAGCCACGTGATCAGTGCATGATCAGTCACGTGATCAGTGCATGATCAGTCACGTGATCAGTGCATGATCAGTCACGTGATCAGTGCATGATCAGCCACGTGATCAGTGCATGTCAGTCACGTGATCAGTGCATGATAGCCCGTGATCAGTGCATGATCAGTCCCGTGATCAGTGTATGATCAGCCACGTGATCAGTGCATGATAGCCACGTGATCAGTGCATGATCAGCCACGTGATCAGTGCATGATAGCCACGTGATCAGTGCATGATCAGCCACGTGATCAGTGCATGATCAGCCACGTGATCAGTGCATGATCAGCCACGTGATCAGTGCATGATCAGCCACGTGATCAGTGCATGTCAGCCACGTGATCAGTGCATGATCAGCCACGTGATCAGTGCATGATCAGTCACGTGATCAGTGCATGATCAGTCACGTGATCAGTGTGTGATCAGCCACGTGAACAGTGCATGCTCAGTCACGTGATCAGGGCCTGCTGAGCTGCGTGATTACTGTCTGCTCATCTGCTTGACAATTGCCAGCTGAGCTGCATGATTCCTGCCTGTCATCTGCTTGACAATTGCCACCTGTGCTGCGTAATTCCTGCCTGCTCATCTGCTTGATTATTGCCAGCTGAGCAGCATGATTTCTCACAGCTGAGTTCCATGATTATAGCCTGCTGACTGATTCGTGCCTACTCAGCTCTTTGTTCATTGCCTCCAGAGGCACATGATCAGTGTATGACACCAAACATGATCAGCACATGATCAGTCACATGATCAGTGCATGATAAGCCACGTGATCAGTGCATGATCAGTCATGTGATCAGTGCATGATCAGTCACGTGATCAGTGCATGATAGCCACGTGATCAGTGCATGATCAGCCACGTGATCAGTGCATGATAGCCACGTGATCAGTGCATGATCAGTCACGTGATCAGTGCATGATCAGTCACGTGATCAGTGCATGATCAGTCACGTGATCAGTGCATGATCAGTCACGTGATCAGTGCATGATCAGTTACGTGATCAGTGCATGATCAGTCACGTGACCAGTGCATGGTAGCTACGTGATCAGTGCATGATCAGCCACGTGATCAGTGCATGATAGCCACGTGATCAGTGCATGATCAGCCACGTGATCAGTGCATGATAGCCACGTGATCAGTGCATGATCAGTCACGTGATCAGTGCATGATCAGCCACGTGATCAGTGCATGATATCCACGTGATCAGTGCATGATAGCCACGTGATCAGTGCATGATCAGTCACGTGATCAGTGCATGATCAGTCACGTGATCAGTGTGATCAGCCACGTGATCAGTGCATGATGAGCCACGTGATCAGTGCATGATCAATTACGTGATCAGTGCATGATCAGTCACGTGATCAGTGCATGGTAGCTACGTGATCAGTGCATGATCAGCCACGTGATCAGTGCATGATAGCCACGTGATCAGTGCATGATCAGCCACGTGATCAGTGCATGATCAGCCACGTGATCAGTGCATGATCAGCCACGTGATCAGTGCATGATCAGTCATGTGTCAGTGCATGATAGCCCGTGATCAGTGCATGATCAGTCCCGTGATCAGTGCATGATCAGCCACGTGATCAGTGCATGATAGCTACGTGATCAGTGCATGATCAGCCACGTGATCAGTGCATGATAGCCACGTGATCAGTGCATGATCAGCCACGTGATCAGTGCATGATCAGTCACGTGATCAGTGCATGATCAGCCACGTGATCAGTGCATGATCAGCCACGTGATCAGTGCATGTCAGCCACGTGATCAGTGCATGATCAGCCACGTGATCAGTGCATGATCAGTCACGTGATCAGTGCATGATCAGTCACGTGATCAGTGTGTGATCAGCCACGTGAACAGTGCATGCTCAGTCACGTGATCAGGGCCTGCTGAGCTGCGTGATTACTGTCTGCTCATCTGCTTGACAATTGCCAGCTGAGCTGCACGATTCCTGCCTGTCATCTGCTTGACAATTGCCAGCTGTGCTGCGTAATTCCTGCCTGCTCAGCTACTTGATTATTGCCAGCTGAGCAGCATGATTTCTCACAGCTGAGTTCCATGATTATAGCCTGCTGACTGATTCGTGCCTACTCAGCTCTTTGTTCATTGCCTCCAGAGGCACATGATCAGTGTATGACACCAAACATGATCAGCACATGATCAGTCACATGATCAGTGCATGATAAGCCACGTGATCAGTGCATGATCAGTCATGTGATCAGTGCATGATCAGTCATGTGACCAGTGCATGATAGCTGCGTGATCAGTGCATGATCAGCCACGTGATCAGTGCATGATAGCCACGTGATCAGTGCATGATCAGTCACGTGATCAGTGCATGATCAGTCACGTGATCAGTGCATGATCAGTCACGTGATCAGTGCATGATCAGCCACGTGATCAGTGCATGATAGCTACGTGATCAGTGCATGATAGCCACGTGATCAGTGCATGATAGCCACGTGATCAGTGCATGATCAGTCACGTGATACATGTGTGATCAGCCACGTGATCAGTGCATGATGAGCCACATGATCAGTGCAGGATCAATTACGTGATCAGTGCATGATCAGTCACGTGACCAGTACATGGTTGCCACGTGATCATTGCATGATCAGCCACGTGAGCAGTGCATGATAGCCACGTGATCAGTGCATGATCAGTCACGTGATCAGTACATGATCAGTCACTTGAACAGTGCATGATCATTGACGTGATCTGTGCATGATCAGTCACGTGTCCAGTATATGGTAGCTACGTGATCATTCCATGACGAGCCACGAGAGCAGTGCATGATAGCCACGTGATGTGTGCATGATCAGTTACGTGAGCAGAGTATGATCAGCCACGTGATCAGTGCATGAGTGCCACGTGATCAGTGCATATGTCACGTGACAGGTGTGTGATCAGCCACGTGAACAGTGCATGTTCAGCCACGTGATCAGTGCATGATAGCCACGTGATCAGTGCATGATCAGTTACCTTAGCAGTGTATGATCAGCCAC
This sequence comes from Bos javanicus, assembly GCF_032452875.1. Lineage (NCBI taxonomy): Eukaryota > Metazoa > Chordata > Mammalia > Artiodactyla > Bovidae > Bos > Bos javanicus. The sequence continues at coordinate 225,074 of NW_026893730.1, forward strand.
GTGACCAGTGCATGGTCAGACACGTGAACAGTGTATGATCAGCCACGTGATCAGTGCATGATATCGAAGTGATCAGTGCATGATCATCACGTGATCAGTGTATGATCAGCCACGTGAACAGTGCATGCTCAGTCACGTGATCAGGGCCTGCTGAGCTGCGTGATTACTGTCTGCTCATCTGCTTGAAAATTGCCAGCTGAGCTGCACAATTCCTGCCTGTCATCTGCTTGACAATTGCCAGCTGTGCTGCGTAATTCCTGCCTGCTCAGCTGCTTGATTATTGCCAGCTGAGCAGCATGATTCCTCACAGCTGAGTTCCATGATTATTGCCTGCTGACTGTTTGATTCGTGCCTACTCAGCTCTTTGTTTATTGCCTCCAGAGGCACATGATCAGTGTATGATAGCAAACATGATCAGCGCATGATCAGTCACATGATCAGCGCCATTAAGTCACGTGATCACTACATGATAGTCATGTGATCAGTCCATGCTCAGTCACGGTATCAGTGCATGATCAGCCACGTGATCAGTGCATGATCAGCCAGGTGATCAGTTCATGATAGCCATGTGATCAGTGCATGATTAGTCACGTGATCAGTGCATGATCAGTCAGGTGATCAGTGCATGATCAGCCACGTGATCAGTGCATGATCAGTCACCTGATGGGTGTATGATCAGTCACGTGACCTGTACATGGTAGCTACATGATCATTGCATGATCAGCCACGTGAGTAGTGCATGATAGCCACGTGATCAGTGCATGATCAGTCACGTGATCAGTGCATGATCAGTCATGTGATCAGTGCATGATCAGGCACGTGATCAGTGCATGATCAGCCACGTGATCAGTGCATGATAGCCACGTGATCAGTGCATGATCAGTCACGTGATCAGTGCATGATCAGTCACGTGATCAGTGCATGATCAGCCACGTGATCAGTGCATGATCAGCCACGTGATCAGTGCATGATCAGCCACGTGATCAGTGCATGATCAGTCACGTGATCAGTGCATGATCAGTCACGTGATCAGTGCATGATAGCTACGTGATCAGTGCATGATCAGCCACGTGATCAGTGCATGATAGCCACGTGATCAGTGCATGATCAGTCACGTGATCAGTGCATGATCAGTCACGTGACCAGTACATGGTAGCTGCGTGATCATGCATGATCAGCCACGTGATCAGTGCATGATAGCCACGTGATCAGTGCATGATCAGTCACGTGATCAGTGCATGATCAGTCACGTGATCAGTGCATGATCAGCCACGTGATCAGTGCATGATCAGGCACGTGATCAGTGCATGTCAGCCACGTGATCAGTGCATGATAGCCACGTGATCAGTGCATGATCAGTCACGTGATCAGTGCATGATCAGTCACGTGATCAGTGCATGATCAGCCACGTGATCAGTGCATGATCAGCCACATGATCAATTACGTGATCAGTGCATGATCAGTCACGTGATCAGTGCATAGTAGCTACGTGATCATAGCATGATCAGCCACGTGATCAGTGCATGATAGCCACGTGATCAGTGCATGATCAGCCACGTGATCAGTGCATGATCAGTCACGTGATCAGTGCATGATCAGTCACGTGATCAGTGCATGATCAGTCACGTGATCAGTGCATGATCAGTCACGTGATCAGTGCATGATCAGTCACGTGATCAGTGCATGATCAGTCACGTGATCAGTGCATGATCAGTCACGTGATCAGTGCATGATAGCCACGTGATCAGTGCATGATCAGTCACGTGATAGTGCATGATCAGCCACGTGATCAGTGCATGATCAGCCACGTGATCAGTGCATGATAGCCACGTGATCAGTGCATGATCAGTCACGTGATCAGTGCATGATCAGTCACGTGATCAGTGCATGATCAGCCACGTGATCAGTGCATGATCAGCCACGTGATCAGTGCATGATCAGTCACGTGATCAGTGCATGATCAGTCACGTGATCAGTGCATGATAGCCACGTGATCAGTGCATGATCAGCCACGTGATCAGTGCATGATAGCTACGTGATCAGTGCATGATCAGCCACGCGATCAGTGCATGATAGCCACGTGATCAGTGCATGATCAGTCACGTGATCATGTGTGATCAGCCACGTGATCAGTGCATGATCAGCCACGTGATCAGTGCATGATCAGCCACGTGATCAGTGCATGATAGCCACGTGATCAGTGCATGATCAGTCACGTGATCAGTGCATGATCAGTCACGTGATCAGTGCATGATCACGTGATCAGTGCATGATCAGTCACGTGACCAGTATATGGTAGCTACGTGATCATTCCATGACAGCCACGTGAGCAGTGCATGATAGCCACGTGATCAGTGCATGATCAGTTACGTGATCAGTGTATGATCAGCCACGTGATCAGTGCATGAGTGCCACGTGATCAGTGCATGATAGTCACGTGACAGGTGTGTGATCAGCCACGTGAACAGTGCATGTTCAGCCACGTATTCAGTGCATGATAGCCACGTGATCAGTGCATGATCAGTTACGTGAGCAGTGTATGATCAGCCACGTGATCAGTGCATGGTCAGACACGTGAACAGTGTATGATCAGCCACGTGAACAGTCCATGCTCAGTCACGTGATCTGGGCCTGCTGAGCTGCGTGATTACTCTCTGCTCATCTGCTTGACAACTGCCAGCTGAGCTGCACGTATCCTGCCTGTCATCTGCTTGACAATTGCCAGCTGTGCTGCGTAATTCCTGCCTGCTCAGCTGCTTGATTATTGCCAGCTGAGCAGCATGATTACTCAGAGCTGAGTTCCATGATTATAGCCTGCTGACTCTTTCTTTGCTACTCAGCTCTATGTTCTTTGCCTCCAGAGGCACATGATCAGTGTGTGACACCAAACATGATCAGCACATGATCAGTCACATGATCAATGCATGATAAGCCAGGTGATCAGTGCATGATCAATTACGTGATCAGTGCATGATCAGTCATGTGACCAGTACATGGTAGCTGCGTGATCATTGCATGATCAGCCACCTGAGCAGTGCATGATAGCCACGTGATCAGTGCATGATCAGTCACGTGACCAGTGCATGGTAGCTACGTGATCATTGCATGATCAGCCACGTGATCAGTGCATGATCAGTCACGTGATCAGTGCATGATATCCACGTGATCAGTGCAGGATAGCCACGTGATCACTTCATGATTAGTCACGTAATCAGTACATGATCAGTCACGTGAACAGTGCATGATCATTTCAGTGATCTGTGCATGATCAGTCACGTGACCAGTATATGGTAGCTTCGTGATCATTCCATGACGAACCACGTGAGCAGTGCATGATAGCCACGTGATGTGTGCATGATGAGTTACGTGAGCAGAGTATGATCAGCCACGTGATCAGTGCATGAGTGCCACGTGATCAATGCATGATATGTCACGTGACAGGTGTGTGATCAGCCACCTGAACAGTGCATGTTCAGCCACGTATTCAGTGAATGATAGCCACGTGATCAGTGCATGATCAGTTACGTGAGCAGTGTATGATCAGCCACGTGATCAGTGCATGGTCAGTTAGGTGAGCAGTGTATGATCAGCCACGTGATCAGTGCATGGTCAGACACGTGAACAGTGTATGATCAGCCATGTGATCAGTGCATGATATCCAAGTGATCAGTGCATGATAATCACGTGATCAGTGTATGATCAGCCACGTGAACAATGCATGCTCAGTCACGTGATCAGGGCCTGCTGAGCTGCGTGATTACTGTCTGCTCATCTGCTTGACAATTACCAGCTGAGCTGCACGATTCCTGCCTGTCATCTGCTTGACAATTGCCAGCTCTGCTGCCTAATTCCTGCCTGCTCAGCTGCTTGATTATTGCCAGTTGAGCAGCATGATTCCTCACACCTGAGTTCCATGATTATTGCCTGCTGACTGTTTAATTCGTGCCTACTTAGCTCTTTGTTTATTGCCTCCAGAGGCACATGATCAGTGTATGATAGCAAACATGATCAGCGCATGATCAGTCACATGGTCAGCGCCATTAAGTCACGTGATCACTACATGATAGTCATGTGATCAGTCCATGCTCAGTCACAGTATCAGTGCATGATCAGCCACGTGATCAGTGCATGATCAGTCAGATGATCTGTGCATAACCAGCCAGGTGATCAGTTCATGATAGCTATGTGATCAGTTCATGATTTGTCACGTGATCTGTGCATGACCAGGCAGGTGATCAGTGCATGATCAGTGTCGTGATCAGTGCATGATAGCCACGTGATCAGTGCATGATCAGTCACCTGATGGGTGTATGATCATTCACGTGACCTGTACATGGTAGTTACATGGACATTGCATGATCAGAGACGTGAGAAGTGCATGATAGCCACGTGATCAGTGCATGATCAGTCACGTGATCAGTGCATGATCAGCCACGTGATCAGTGCATGACCAGGCACTTGATCAGTGTATGTCCAGCCAAGTGATCAGTGCATGATAGACACGTGATCAGTGCATGATCAGTCACGTGATCAGTGCATGATCAGCCACGTGATCAGTGCATGACCAGGCACGTGATCAGTGTATGTCCAGCCAAGTGATCAGTGCATGATAGACACGTGATCAGTGCATGATCAGACACGAGATCAGTGCATGATCAGTCATGTGATCAGTGCATGATCAGCCACGTGATCAGTGCATGGCCAGGCACGTGATCAGTGTATGTCCAGCCAAGTGATCAGTGCATGATAGACACGTGATCAGTGCATGATCAGTCACGTGATCAGTGCATGATCAGTCACGTGATCAGTGCATGATAGCCAGGTGATCAGTGCAGGATAGCCACGTGATCCGTGCATGGTCAGTCACGTGATCAGTGCATGATCATCCACGTGATCAGTGCATGATCAGTCATATGATCAGTGCATGATTAGCCACGTCATCAGTGCATGATAGCCACGTGATCAGTGCATACTATTACGTGAACAATGCATGTGCAATCACGTGATCAGTGCATGAGAGCCACGTAATAAGTGAATGATCAGTCACGTGATAGGTGTGTGATCAGCCATGTGAACAGTGCATGCTCAGTCACGTGATCAGGGCCTGCTGAGCTGCGTGATTACTGTCTGCTCATCTGCTTGACAATTGCCAGCTGAGCTGCACGATTCCTGCCTGCCATCTCCTTGACAATTGCCACCTGTGCTGCGTAATTCCTGCCTGCTCATCTATTTGATTATTGCCAGCTGAGCAGCATGATTTCTCAGAGCTGAGTTCCATGATTATAGCCTGCTGACTGTTTCCTGCCTACTCAGCTCTATGTTCTTTGCCTCCAGAGGCACATGATCAGTGTGTGACACCAAACATGATCAGCACATGATCAGTCACATGATCAATGCATGATAAGCCAGGTGATCAGTGCATGATCAATTACGTGATCAGTGCATGATCAGTCATGTGACCAGTACATGGTAGCTGCGTGATCATTGCATGATCAGCCACGTGAGCAGTGCATGATAGCCACGTGATCAGTGCATGATCAGTCACGTGACCAGTGCATGGCAGCTACGTGATCATTGCATGATCAGCCACGTGATCAGTGCATGATATTAAGTGATCAGTGCAGGATAGCCACGTGATCACTTCATGATTAGTCACGTGATCAGTACATGATCAGTCACGTGAACAGTGCATGATCATTTACGTTATCTGTGCATGATCAGTCACGTGACCAGTATATGGTAGCTTCGTGATCATTCCATGACGAACCACGTGAGCAGTGCATGATAGCCACGTGATGTGTGCATGATGAGTTACGTGAGCAGAGTATGATCAGCCACGTGATCAGTGCATGAGTGCCAAGTGATCAGTGCATGATATGTCACATGACAGGTGTGTGATCAGCCACGTGAACAGTGCATGTTCAGCCACGTATTCAGTGCATGACAGCCACGTGATCAGTGCATGATCAGTTATGTGAGCAGTGTATGATCAGCCACGTGATCACTGCATGGTCGGACACGTGAACATTGTATGATCAGCCACGTGATCAGTGCATGATATCAAAGTGATCAGTGCATGATCAGTCACGTTATCAGTGTATGATCAGCCACGTGAACAGTGCATGCTCAGTCACGTGATCTGGGCCTGTTGACCTACGTGATTACTCTCTGCTCATCTGCTTGACAATTGCCAGCTGAGCTGCACGATTCCTGCCTGTCATCTGCTTGAAAATTGCCAGCTGTGCTGCGTAATTCCTGCCTGCTCAGCTGCTTGATTATTGCCAGCTGAGCAGCATGATTTCTCAGAGCTGAGTTCCATGATTATAGCCTGCTGGCTGTTTCCTGCCTACTCAGCTCTATTTTCTTTGCCTCCAGAGGCACATGATCAGTGTGTGACACCAAACATGATCAGCACATGAACAGTCACATGATCAATGCATGATAAGCCAGGTGATCAGTGCATGATCAATTACGTGATCAGTGCATGATCAGTCATGTGACCAGTACATGGTGGCTGCGTGATCATTGCATGATCAGCCACGTGAGCAGTGCATGATAGCCACGTGATCAGTGCATGATCAGTCACGTGACCAGTGCATGGTAGCTACGTGATCATTGCATGATCAGCCACGTGATCAGTGCATGATCAGTCACGTGATCAGTGCATGGTAGCTACGTGATCATTGCAGGATCAGCCACGTGATCAGTGTATGATATCCACGTGATCAGTGCAGGATAGCCACGTGATCACTTCATGATTAGTCACGTAATCAGTACATGATCAGTCACGTGAACAGTGCATGATCATTTACGTGATCTGTGCATGATCAGTCACGTGACCAGTATATGGTAGCTTCGTGATCATTCCATGACGAACCACGTGAGCAGTGCATGATAGCCACGTGATGTGTGCATGATGAGTTACGTGAGCAGAGTATGATCAGCCACGTGATCAGTGCATGAGTGCCACGTGATCAGTGCATGATATGTCACATGACAGGTGTGTGATCAGCCACGTGAACAGTGCATGTTCAGCCACGTATTCAGTGCATGACAGCCACGTGATCAGTGCATGATCAGTTACGTGAGCAGTGTATGATCAGCCACGTGATCAGTGCATGGTCAGACACGTGAACAGTGTATGATCAGCCACGTGATCAGTGCATGATATCCAAGTGATCAGTGCATGATCAATCACGTGATCAGTGTATGATCAGCCACGTGAACAGTGCATGCTCAGTCACGTGATCTGGGCCTGCTGAGCTGCGTGATTACTGTCTGCTCATCTGCTTGACAATTGCCAGCTGAGCTGCACGATTCCTGCCTGTCATCTGCTTGACAATTGCCAGCTGTGCTGCGTAATTCCTGCCTGCTCAGCTGCTTGATTATTGCCAGCTGGGCAGCATGATTTCTCAGAGCTGAGTTCCATGATTATAGCCTGCTGACTCTTTGCTTCCTACTCAGCTCTATGTTCTTTGCCTCCAGAGGCACATGATCAGTGTGTGACACCAAACATGATCAGCACATGATCAGTCACATGATCAATGCATGATAAGCCAGGTGATCAGTGCATGATCAATTACGTGATCAGTGCATGATCAGTCATGTGACCAGTACATGGTAGCTGCGTGATCATTGCATGATCAGCCACGTGAGCAGTGCATGATAGCCACGTGATCAGTGCATGATCAGTCACGTGACCAGTGCATGGTAGCTACATGATCATTGAATGATCAGCCACGTGATCAGTGCATGATCAGTTATGTGAGCAGTGTATGATCAGCCACGTGATCACTGCATGGTCGGACACGTGAACATTGTATGATCAGCCACGTGATCAGTGCATGATATCAAAGTGATCAGTGCATGATCAGTCACGTTATCAGTGTATGATCAGCCACGTGAACAGTGCATTCTCAGTCACGTGATCTGGGCCTGTTGACCTGCGTGATTACTCTCTGCTCATCTGCTTGACAATTGCCAGCTGAGCTGCACGATTCCTGCCTGTCATCTGCTTGAAAATTGCCAGCTGTGCTGCGTAATTCCTGCCTGCTCAGGTGCTTGATTATTGCCAGCTGAGCAGCATGATTTCTCAGAGCTGAGTTCCATGATTATAGCCTGCTGGCTGTTTCCTGCCTACTCAGCTCTATTTTCTTTGCCTCCAGAGGCACATGATCAGTGTGTGACACCAAACATGATCAGCACATGAACAGTCACATGATCAATGCATGATAAGCCAGGTGATCAGTGCATGATCAATTACGTGATCAGTGCATGATCAGTCATGTGACCAGTACATGGTGGCTGCGTGATCATTGCATGATCAGCCACGTGAGCAGTGCATGATAGCCACGTGATCAGTGCATGATCAGTCACGTGACCAGTGCATGGTAGCTACGTGATCATTGCATGATCAGCCACGTGATCAGTGCATGATCAGTCACGTGATCAGTGCATGGTAGCTACGTGATCATTGCAGGATCAGCCACGTGATCAGTGTATGATATCCACGTGATCAGTGCAGGATAGCCACGTGATCACTTCATGATTAGTCACGTAATCAGTACATGATCAGTCACGTGAACAGTGCATGATCATTTACGTGATCTGTGCATGATCAGTCACGTGACCAGTATATGGTAGCTTCGTGATCATTCCATGACGAACCACGTGAGCAGTGCATGATAGCCACGTGATGTGTGCATGATGAGTTACGTGAGCAGAGTATGATCAGCCACGTGATCAGTGCATGAGTGCCACGTGATCAGTGCATGATATGTCACATGACAGGTGTGTGATCAGCCACGTGAACAGTGCATGTTCAGCCACGTATTCAGTGCATGACAGCCACGTGATCAGTGCATGATCAGTTACGTGAGCAGTGTATGATCAGCCACGTGATCAGTGCATGGTCAGACACGTGAACAGTGTATGATCAGCCACGTGATCAGTGCATGATATCCAAGTGATCAGTGCATGATCAATCACGTGATCAGTGTATGATCAGCCACGTGAACAGTGCATGCTCAGTCACGTGATCTGGGCCTGCTGAGCTGCGTGATTACTGTCTGCTCATCTGCTTGACAATTACCAGCTGAGCTGCACGATTCCTGCCTGTCATCTGCTTGACAATTGCCAGCTGTGCTGCGTAATTCCTGCCTGCTCAGCTGCTTGATTATTGCCAGCTGGGCAGCATGATTTCTCAGAGCTGAGTTCCATGATTATAGCCTGCTGACTCTTTGCTTCCTACTCAGCTCTATGTTCTTTGCCTCCAGAGGCACATGATCAGTGTGTGACACCAAACATGATCAGCACATGATCAGTCACATGATCAATGCATGATAAGCCAGGTGATCAGTGCATGATCAATTACGTGATCAGTGCATGATCAGTCATGTGACCAGTACATGGTAGCTGCGTGATCATTGCATGATCAGCCACGTGAGCAGTGCATGATAGCCACGTGATCAGTGCATGATCAGTCACGTGACCAGTGCATGGTAGCTACGTGATCATTGAATGATCAGCCACGTGATCAGTGCATGATCAGTTATGTGAGCAGTGTATGATCAGCCACGTGATCACTGCATGGTCGGACACGTGAACATTGTATGATCAGCCACGTGATCAGTGCATGATATCAAAGTGATCAGTGCATGATCAGTCACGTTATCAGTGTATGATCAGCCACGTGAACAGTGCATGCTCAGTCACGTGATCTGGGCCTGTTGACCTGCGTGATTACTCTCTGCTCATCTGTTTGACAACTGCCAGCTGAGCTGCACGATTCCTGCCTGTCATCTCCTTGAAAATTGCCAGCTGTGCTGCGTAATTCCTGCCTGCTCAGCTGCTTGATTATTGCCAACTGAGCAGCATGATTTCTCAGAGCTGAGTTCCATGATTATAGCCTGTTGACTGTTTCCTGCCTACTCAGCTCTATTTTCTTTGCCTCCAGAGGCAAATGATCAGTGTGTGACACCAAACATGATCAGCACATGATCAGTCACATGATCAATGCATGATAAGCCAGGTGATCAGTGCATGATCAATTACGTGATCAGTGCATGATCAGTCATGTGACCAGTACATGGTGGCTGCGTGATCATTGCATGATCAGCCACGTGAGCAGTGCATGATAGCCACGTGATCAGTGCATGATCAGTCACGTGACCAGTGCATGGTAGCTACGTGATCATTGCATGATCAGCCACGTGATCAGTGCATGATCAGTTACGTGATCTGTACATGATCAGTCACGTGATCAGTGCATGATCAGTCACGAGATCTGTGCATGATCAGTCACGTGATCAGTGCATGATCAATTACCTGATCAGTGCATGATCAGTCACGTGACCAGTGCATGATAGCTACGTGATCATTGCATGATCAGTCATGTGATACGTGTGTGATCAGCCACGTGATCTGTGCATGTTATCCACGTGATCAGTGCAGGATAGCCACGTGATCACTTCATGATTATTTACGTGATCTGTACATGATCAGTCACGTGATTCGTGTGTGATCAGCCACCGGATCAGTGCGTGATGAGCCATGTGATCAGTGCAGGATCAATTACGTGATCAGTGCATGATCAGTCACATGACCAGTACATGGTAGCTAGGTGATCATTGCGTGATCAGCCACGTGATCAGTGCATGATAGTTACGTGATCAGTGCATGATAGCCACACGATCAGTGCATGAGAGCCACGTGATCAGTGCATGATCAGTCACGTGATACATGTGTGATCAGCCACGTGATCATTGCATGATCAGCCACGTGATCAGTGCATGATATCTAAGTGATCAGTGCAGGATAGCCACGTGATCACTTCATGATTAGTCACGTGATCAGTACATGATCAGTCACGTGAACAGTGCATGATCATTTACGTGATCTGTGCATGATCAGTCACGTGACCAGTATATGGTAGCTTCGTGATCATTCCATGACGAACCACGTGAGCAGTGCATGATAGCCACGTGATGTGTGCATGATGAGTTACGTGAGCAGAGTATGATCAGCCACGTGATCAGTGCATGAGTGCCACGTGATCAGTGCATGATATGTCACATGACAGGTGTGTAATCAGCCACGTGAACAGTGCATGTTCAGCCACGTATTCAGTGCATGATAGCCACGTGATCAGTGCATGATCAGTTACGTGAGCAGTGTATGATCAGCCACGTGATCAGTGCATGGTCAGACACGTGAACAGTGTATGATCAGCCACGTGAACAGTCCATGCTCAGTCACGTGATCTGGGCCTGCTGAGCTGCGTGATTACTCTCTGCTCATCTGCTTGACAACTGCCAGCTGAGCTGCACGTATCCTGCCTGTCATCTGCTTGACAATTGCCAGCTGTGCTGCGTAATTCCTGCCTGCTCAGCTGCTTGATTATTGCCAGCTGAGCAGCATGATTACTCAGAGCTGAGTTCCATGATTATAGCCTGCTGACTCTTTCTTTGCTACTCAGCTCTATGTTCTTTGCCTCCAGAGGCACATGATCAGTGTGTGACACCAAACATGATCAGCACATGATCAGTCACATGATCAATGCATGATAAGCCAGGTGATCAGTGCATGATCAATTACGTGATCAGTGCATGATCAGTCATGTGACCAGTACATGGTAGCTGCGTGATCATTGCATGATCAGCCACCTGAGCAGTGCATGATAGCCACGTGATCAGTGCATGATCAGTCACGTGACCAGTGCATGGTAGCTACGTGATCATTGCATGATCAGCCACGTGATCAGTGCATGATCAGTCACGTGATCAGTGCATGATATCCACGTGATCAGTGCAGGATAGCCACGTGATCACTTCATGATTAGTCACGTAATCAGTACATGATCAGTCACGTGAACAGTGCATGATCATTTCAGTGATCTGTGCATGATCAGTCACGTGACCAGTATATGGTAGCTTCGTGATCATTCCATGACGAACCACGTGAGCAGTGCATGATAGCCACGTGATGTGTGCATGATGAGTTACGTGAGCAGAGTATGATCAGCCACGTGATCAGTGCATGAGTGCCACGTGATCAATGCATGATATGTCACATGACAGGTGTGTGATCAGCCACGTGAACAGTGCATGTTCAGCCACGTATTCAGTGCATGACAGCCACGTGATCAGTGCATGATCAGTTACGTGAGCAGTGTATGATCAGCCACGTGATCAGTGCATGGTCAGACACGTGAACAGTGTATGATCAGCCACGTGATCAGTGCATGATATCCAAGTGATCAGTGCATGATCAATCACGTGATCAGTGTATGATCAGCCACGTGAACAGTGCATGCTCAGTCACGTGATCTGGGCCTGCTGAGCTGCGTGATTACTGTCTGCTCATCTGCTTGACAATTACCAGCTGAGCTGCACGATTCCTGCCTGTCATCTGCTTGACAATTGCCAGCTGTGCTGCGTAATTCCTGCCTGCTCAGCTGCTTGATTATTGCCAGCTGGGCAGCATGATTTCTCAGAGCTGAGTTCCATGATTATAGCCTGCTGACTCTTTGCTTCCTACTCAGCTCTATGTTCTTTGCCTCCAGAGGCACATGATCAGTGTGTGACACCAAACATGATCAGCACATGATCAGTCACATGATCAATGCATGATAAGCCAGGTGATCAGTGCATGATCAATTACGTGATCAGTGCATGATCAGTCATGTGACCAGTACATGGTAGCTGCGTGATCATTGCATGATCAGCCACGTGAGCAGTGCATGATAGCCACGTGATCAGTGCATGATCAGTCACGTGACCAGTGCATGGTAGCTACGTGATCATTGAATGATCAGCCACGTGATCAGTGCATGATCAGTTATGTGAGCAGTGTATGATCAGCCACGTGATCACTGCATGGTCGGACACGTGAACATTGTATGATCAGCCACGTGATCAGTGCATGATATCAAAGTGATCAGTGCATGATCAGTCACGTTATCAGTGTATGATCAGCCACGTGAACAGTGCATGCTCAGTCACGTGATCTGGGCCTGTTGACCTGCGTGATTACTCTCTGCTCATCTGTTTGACAACTGCCAGCTGAGCTGCACGATTCCTGCCTGTCATCTCCTTGAAAATTGCCAGCTGTGCTGCGTAATTCCTGCCTGCTCAGCTGCTTGATTATTGCCAACTGAGCAGCATGATTTCTCAGAGCTGAGTTCCATGATTATAGCCTGTTGACTGTTTCCTGCCTACTCAGCTCTATTTTCTTTGCCTCCAGAGGCAAATGATCAGTGTGTGACACCAAACATGATCAGCACATGATCAGTCACATGATCAATGCATGATAAGCCAGGTGATCAGTGCATGATCAATTACGTGATCAGTGCATGATCAGTCATGTGACCAGTACATGGTGGCTGCGTGATCATTGCATGATCAGCCACGTGAGCAGTGCATGATAGCCACGTGATCAGTGCATGATCAGTCACGTGACCAGTGCATGGTAGCTACGTGATCATTGCATGATCAGCCACGTGATCAGTGCATGATCAGTTACGTGATCTGTACATGATCAGTCACGTGATCAGTGCATGATCAGTCACGAGATCTGTGCATGATCAGTCACGTGATCAGTGCATGATCAATTACCTGATCAGTGCATGATCAGTCACGTGACCAGTGCATGGTAGCTACGTGATCATTGCATGATCAGTCATGTGATACGTGTGTGATCAGCCACGTGATCTGTGCATGTTATCCACGTGATCAGTGCAGGATAGCCACGTGATCACTTCATGATTATTTACGTGATCTGTACATGATCAGTCACGTGATTCGTGTGTGATCAGCCACCGGATCAGTGCGTGATGAGCCATGTGATCAGTGCAGGATCAATTACGTGATCAGTGCATGATCAGTCACATGACCAGTACATGGTAGCTAGGTGATCATTGCGTGATCAGCCACGTGATCAGTGCATGATAGTTACGTGATCAGTGCATGATAGCCACACGATCAGTGCATGAGAGCCACGTGATCAGTGCATGATCAGTCACGTGATACATGTGTGATCAGCCACGTGATCATTGCATGATCAGCCACGTGATCAGTGCATGATATCTAAGTGATCAGTGCAGGATAGCCACGTGATCACTTCATGATTAGTCACGTGATCAGTACATGATCAGTCACGTGAACAGTGCATGATCATTTACGTGATCTGTGCATGATCAGTCACGTGACCAGTATATGGTAGCTTCGTGATCATTCCATGACGAACCACGTGAGCAGTGCATGATAGCCACGTGATGTGTGCATGATGAGTTACGTGAGCAGAGTATGATCAGCCACGTGATCAGTGCATGAGTGCCACGTGATCAGTGCATGATATGTCACATGACAGGTGTGTAATCAGCCACGTGAACAGTGCATGTTCAGCCACGTATTCAGTGCATGATAGCCACGTGATCAGTGCATGATCAGTTACGTGAGCAGTGTATGATCAGCCACGTGATCAGTGCATGGTCAGACACGTGAACAGTGTATGATCAGCCACGTGAACAGTCCATGCTCAGTCACGTGATCTGGGCCTGCTGAGCTGCGTGATTACTCTCTGCTCATCTGCTTGACAACTGCCAGCTGAGCTGCACGTATCCTGCCTGTCATCTGCTTGACAATTGCCAGCTGTGCTGCGTAATTCCTGCCTGCTCAGCTGCTTGATTATTGCCAGCTGAGCAGCATGATTACTCAGAGCTGAGTTCCATGATTATAGCCTGCTGACTCTTTCTTTGCTACTCAGCTCTATGTTCTTTGCCTCCAGAGGCACATGATCAGTGTGTGACACCAAACATGATCAGCACATGATCAGTCACATGATCAATGCATGATAAGCCAGGTGATCAGTGCATGATCAATTACGTGATCAGTGCATGATCAGTCATGTGACCAGTACATGGTAGCTGCGTGATCATTGCATGATCAGCCACCTGAGCAGTGCATGATAGCCACGTGATCAGTGCATGATCAGTCACGTGACCAGTGCATGGTAGCTACGTGATCATTGCATGATCAGCCACGTGATCAGTGCATGATCAGTCACGTGATCAGTGCATGATATCCACGTGATCAGTGCAGGATAGCCACGTGATCACTTCATGATTAGTCACGTAATCAGTACATGATCAGTCACGTGAACAGTGCATGATCATTTCAGTGATCTGTGCATGATCAGTCACGTGACCAGTATATGGTAGCTTCGTGATCATTCCATGACGAACCACGTGAGCAGTGCATGATAGCCACGTGATGTGTGCATGATGAGTTACGTGAGCAGAGTATGATCAGCCACGTGATCAGTGCATGAGTGCCACGTGATCAATGCATGATATGTCACGTGACAGGTGTGTGATCAGCCACCTGAACAGTGCATGTTCAGCCACGTATTCAGTGAATGATAGCCACGTGATCAGTGCATGATCAGTTACGTGAGCAGTGTATGATCAGCCACGTGATCAGTGCATGGTCAGTTAGGTGAGCAGTGTATGATCAGCCACGTGATCAGTGCATGGTCAGACACGTGAACAGTGTATGATCAGCCATGTGATCAGTGCATGATATCCAAGTGATCAGTGCATGATCATCACGTGATCAGTGTATGATCAGCCACGTGAACAATGCATGCTCAGTCACGTGATCAGGGCCTGCTGAGCTGCGTGATTACTGTCTGCTCATCTGCTTGACAATTACCAGCTGAGCTGCACGATTCCTGCCTGTCATCTGCTTGACAATTGCCAGCTGTGCTGCGTAATTCCTGCCTGCTCAGCTGCTTGATTATTGCCAGTTGAGCAGCATGATTCCTCACACCTGAGTTCCATGATTATTGCCTGCTGACTGTTTAATTCGTGCCTACTTAGCTCTTTGTTTATTGCCTCCAGAGGCACATGATCAGTGTATGATAGCAAACATGATCAGCGCATGATCAGTCACATGGTCAGCGCCATTAAGTCACGTGATCACTACATGATAGTCATGTGATCAGTCCATGCTCAGTCACAGTATCAGTGCATGATCAGCCACGTGATCAGTGCATGATCAGTCAGGTGATCTGTGCATAACCAGCCAGGTGATCAGTTCATGATAGCTATGTGATCAGTTCATGATTTGTCACGTGATCTGTGCATGACCAGGCAGGTGATCAGTGCATGATCAGTGTCGTGATCAGTGCATGATAGCCACGTGATCAGTGCATGATCAGTCACCTGATGGGTGTATGATCATTCACGTGACCTGTACATGGTAGTTACATGGACATTGCATGATCAGAGACGTGAGAAGTGCATGATAGCCACGTGATCAGTGCATGATCAGTCACGTGATCAGTGCATGATCAGCCACGTGATCAGTGCATGACCAGGCACGTGATCAGTGTATGTCCAGCCAAGTGATCAGTGCATGATAGACACGTGATCAGTGCATGATCAGTCACGTGATCAGTGCATGATCAGCCACGTGATCAGTGCATGACCAGGCACGTGATCAGTGTATGTCCAGCCAAGTGATCAGTGCATGATAGACACGTGATCAGTGCATGATCAGTCACGTGATCAGTGCATGATCAGTCACGTGATCAGTGCATGATAGCCAGGTGATCAGTGCAGGATAGCCACGTGATCCGTGCATGGTCAGTCACGTGATCAGTGCATGATCATCCACGTGATCAGTGCATGATCAGTCATATGATCAGTGCATGATTAGCCACGTCATCAGTGCATGATAGCCACGTGATCAGTGCATACTATTACGTGAACAATGCATGTGCAATCACGTGATCAGTGCATGAGAGCCACGTAATAAGTGAATGATCAGTCACGTGATAGGTGTGTGATCAGCCATGTGAACAGTGCATGCTCAGTCACGTGATCAGGGCCTGCTGAGCTGCGTGATTACTGTCTGCTCATCTGCTTGACAATTGCCAGCTGAGCTGCACGATTCCTGCCTGCCATCTCCTTGACAATTGCCACCTGTGCTGCGTAATTCCTGCCTGCTCATCTATTTGATTATTGCCAGCTGAGCAGCATGATTTCTCAGAGCTGAGTTCCATGATTATAGCCTGCTGACTGTTTCCTGCCTACTCAGCTCTATGTTCTTTGCCTCCAGAGGCACATGATCAGTGTGTGACACCAAACATGATCAGCACATGATCAGTCACATGATCAATGCATGATAAGCCAGGTGATCAGTGCATGATCAATTACGTGATCAGTGCATGATCAGTCATGTGACCAGTACATGGTAGCTGCGTGATCATTGCATGATCAGCCACGTGAGCAGTGCATGATAGCCACGTGATCAGTGCATGATCAGTCACGTGACCAGTGCATGGCAGCTACCTGATCATTGCATGATCAGCCACGTGATCAGTGCATGATATTAAGTGATCAGTGCAGGATAGCCACGTGATCACTTCATGATTAGTCACGTGATCAGTACATGATCAGTCACGTGAACAGTGCATGATCATTTACGTGATCTGTGCATGATCAGTCACGTGACCAGTATATGGTAGCTTCGTGATCATTCCATGACGAACCACGTGAGCAGTGCATGATAGCCACGTGATGTGTGCATGATGAGTTACGTGAGCAGAGTATGATCAGCCACGTGATCAGTGCATGAGTGCCACGTGATCAGTGCATGATATGTCACATGACAGGTGTGTAATCAGCCACGTGAACAGTGCATGTTCAGCCACGTATTCAGTGCATGATAGCCACGTGATCAGTGCATGATCAGTTACGTGAGCAGTGTATGATCAGCCACGTGATCAGTGCATGGTCAGACACGTGAACAGTGTATGATCAGCCACGTGAACAGTCCATGCTCAGTCACGTGATCTGGGCCTGCTGAGCTGCGTGATTACTCTCTGCTCATCTGCTTGACAACTGCCAGCTGAGCTGCACGTATCCTGCCTGTCATCTGCTTGACAATTGCCAGCTGTGCTGCGTAATTCCTGCCTGCTCAGCTGCTTGATTATTGCCAGCTGAGCAGCATGATTACTCAGAGCTGAGTTCCATGATTATAGCCTGCTGACTCTTTCTTTGCTACTCAGCTCTATGTTCTTTGCCTCCAGAGGCACATGATCAGTGTGTGACACCAAACATGATCAGCACATGATCAGTCACATGATCAATGCATGATAAGCCAGGTGATCAGTGCATGATCAATTACGTGATCAGTGCATGATCAGTCATGTGACCAGTACATGGTAGCTGCGTAATCATTGCATGATCAGCCACCTGAGCAGTGCATGATAGCCACGTGATCAGTGCATGATCAGTCACGTGACCAGTGCATGGTAGCTACGTGATCATTGCATGATCAGCCACGTGATCAGTGCATGATCAGTCACGTGATCAGTGCATGATATCCACGTGATCAGTGCAGGATAGCCACGTGATCACTTCATGATTAGTCACGTAATCAGTACATGATCAGTCACGTGAACAGTGCATGATCATTTCAGTGATCTGTGCATGATCAGTCACGTGACCAGTATATGGTAGCTTCGTGATCATTCCATGACGAACCACGTGAGCAGTGCATGATAGCCACGTGATGTGTGCATGATGAGTTACGTGAGCAGAGTATGATCAGCCACGTGATCAGTGCATGAGTGCCACGTGATCAATGCATGATATGTCACGTGACAGGTGTGTGATCAGCCACCTGAACAGTGCATGTTCAGCCACGTATTCAGTGAATGATAGCCACGTGATCAGTGCATGATCAGTTACGTGAGCAGTGTATGATCAGCCACGTGATCAGTGCATGGTCAGTTAGGTGAGCAGTGTATGATCAGCCACGTGATCAGTGCATGGTCAGACACGTGAACAGTGTATGATCAGCCATGTGATCAGTGCATGATATCCAAGTGATCAGTGCATGATCATCACGTGATCAGTGTATGATCAGCCACGTGAACAATGCATGCTCAGTCACGTGATCAGGGCCTGCTGAGCTGCGTGATTACTGTCTGCTCATCTGCTTGACAATTACCAGCTGAGCTGCACGATTCCTGCCTGTCATCTGCTTGACAATTGCCAGCTGTGCTGCGTAATTCCTGCCTGCTCAGCTGCTTGATTATTGCCAGTTGAGCAGCATGATTCCTCACACCTGAGTTCCATGATTATTGCCTGCTGACTGTTTAATTCGTGCCTACTTAGCTCTTTGTTTATTGCCTCCAGAGGCACATGATCAGTGTATGATAGCAAACATGATCAGCGCATGATCAGTCACATGGTCAGCGCCATTAAGTCACGTGATCACTACATGATAGTCATGTGATCAGTCCATGCTCAGTCACAGTATCAGTGCATGATCAGCCACGTGATCAGTGCATGATCAGTCAGGTGATCTGTGCATAACCAGCCAGGTGATCAGTTCATGATAGCTATGTGATCAGTTCATGATTTGTCACGTGATCTGTGCATGACCAGGCAGGTGATCAGTGCATGATCAGTGTCGTGATCAGTGCATGATAGCCACGTGATCAGTGCATGATCAGTCACCTGATGGGTGTATGATCATTCACGTGACCTGTACATGGTAGTTACATGGACATTGCATGATCAGAGACGTGAGAAGTGCATGATAGCCACGTGATCAGTGCATGATCAGTCACGTGATCAGTGCATGATCAGCCACGTGATCAGTGCATGACCAGGCACGTGATCAGTGTATGTCCAGCCAAGTGATCAGTGCATGATAGACACGTGATCAGTGCATGATCAGTCACGTGATCAGTGCATGATCAGCCACGTGATCAGTGCATGACCAGGCACGTGATCAGTGTATGTCCAGCCAAGTGATCAGTGCATGATAGACACGTGATCAGTGCATGATCAGACACGAGATCAGTGCATGATCAGTCATGTGATCAGTGCATGATCAGCCACGTGATCAGTGCATGGCCAGGCACGTGATCAGTGTATGTCCAGCCAAGTGATCAGTGCATGATAGACACGTGATCAGTGCATGATCAGTCACGTGATCAGTGCATGATCAGTCACGTGATCAGTGCATGATAGCCAGGTGATCAGTGCAGGATAGCCACGTGATCCGTGCATGGTCAGTCACGTGATCAGTGCATGATCATCCACGTGATCAGTGCATGATCAGTCATATGATCAGTGCATGATTAGCCACGTCATCAGTGCATGATAGCCACGTGATCAGTGCATACTATTACGTGAACAATGCATGTGCAATCACGTGATCAGTGCATGAGAGCCACGTAATAAGTGAATGATCAGTCACGTGATAGGTGTGTGATCAGCCATGTGAACAGTGCATGCTCAGTCACGTGATCAGGGCCTGCTGAGCTGCGTGATTACTGTCTGCTCATCTGCTTGACAATTGCCAGCTGAGCTGCACGATTCCTGCCTGCCATCTCCTTGACAATTGCCACCTGTGCTGCGTAATTCCTGCCTGCTCATCTATTTGATTATTGCCAGCTGAGCAGCATGATTTCTCAGAGCTGAGTTCCATGATTATAGCCTGCTGACTGTTTCCTGCCTACTCAGCTCTATGTTCTTTGCCTCCAGAGGCACATGATCAGTGTGTGACACCAAACATGATCAGCACATGATCAGTCACATGATCAATGCATGATAAGCCAGGTGATCAGTGCATGATCAATTACGTGATCAGTGCATGATCAGTCATGTGACCAGTACATGGTAGCTGCGTGATCATTGCATGATCAGCCACGTGAGCAGTGCATGATAGCCACGTGATCAGTGCATGATCAGTCACGTGACCAGTGCATGGCAGCTACCTGATCATTGCATGATCAGCCACGTGATCAGTGCATGATATTAAGTGATCAGTGCAGGATAGCCACGTGATCACTTCATGATTAGTCACGTGATCATTACATGATCAGTCACGTGAACAATGCATGATCATTTACGTGATCTGTGCATGATCAGTCACGTGTCCAGTATATGGTAGCTTCGTGATCATTCCATGACGAACCACGTGAGCAGTGCATGATAGCCACGTGATGTGTGCATGATGAGTTACGTGAGCAGAGTATGATCAGCCACGTGATCAGTGCATGAGTGCCACGTGATCAGTGCATGATATGTCACATGACAGGTGTGTAATCAGCCACGTGAACAGTGCATGTTCAGCCACGTATTCAGTGCATGATAGCCACGTGATCAGTGCATGATCAGTGACGTGAGCAGTGTATGATCAGCCACGTGATCAGTGCATGGTCAGACACGTGAACAGTGTATGATCAGCCACGTGAACAGTCCATGCTCAGTCACGTGATCTGGGCCTGCTGAGCTGCGTGATTACTCTCTGCTCATCTGCTTGACAACTGCCAGCTGAGCTGCACGTATCCTGCCTGTCATCTGCTTGACAATTGCCAGCTGTGCTGCGTAATTCCTGCCTGCTCAGCTGCTTGATTATTGCCAGCTGAGCAGCATGATTACTCAGAGCTGAGTTCCATGATTATAGCCTGCTGACTCTTTCTTTGCTACTCAGCTCTATGTTCTTTGCCTCCAGAGGCACATGATCAGTGTGTGACACCAAACATGATCAGCACATGATCAGTCACATGATCAATGCATGATAAGCCAGGTGATCAGTGCATGATCAATTACGTGATCAGTGCATGATCAGTCATGTGACCAGTACATGGTAGCTGCGTGATCATTGCATGATCAGCCACCTGAGCAGTGCATGATAGCCACGTGATCAGTGCATGATCAGTCACGTGACCAGTGCATGGTAGCTACGTGATCATTGCATGATCAGCCACGTGATCAGTGCATGATCAGTCACGTGATCAGTGCATGATATCCACGTGATCAGTGCAGGATAGCCACGTGATCACTTCATGATTAGTCACGTAATCAGTACATGATCAGTCACGTGAACAGTGCATGATCATTTCAGTGATCTGTGCATGATCAGTCACGTGACCAGTATATGGTAGCTTCGTGATCATTCCATGACGAACCACGTGAGCAGTGCATGATAGCCACGTGATGTGTGCATGATGAGTTACGTGAGCAGAGTATGATCAGCCACGTGATCAGTGCATGAGTGCCACGTGATCAATGCATGATATGTCACGTGACAGGTGTGTGATCAGCCACCTGAACAGTGCATGTTCAGCCACGTATTCAGTGAATGATAGCCACGTGATCAGTGCATGATCAGTTACGTGAGCAGTGTATGATCAGCCACGTGATCAGTGCATGGTCAGTTAGGTGAGCAGTGTATGATCAGCCACGTGATCAGTGCATGGTCAGACACGTGAACAGTGTATGATCAGCCATGTGATCAGTGCATGATATCCAAGTGATCAGTGCATGATCATCACGTGATCAGTGTATGATCAGCCACGTGAACAATGCATGCTCAGTCACGTGATCAGGGCCTGCTGAGCTGCGTGATTACTGTCTGCTCATCTGCTTGACAATTACCAGCTGAGCTGCACGATTCCTGCCTGTCATCTGCTTGACAATTGCCAGCTGTGCTGCGTAATTCCTGCCTGCTCAGCTGCTTGATTATTGCCAGTTGAGCAGCATGATTCCTCACACCTGAGTTCCATGATTATTGCCTGCTGACTGTTTAATTCGTGCCTACTTAGCTCTTTGTTTATTGCCTCCAGAGGCACATGATCAGTGTATGATAGCAAACATGATCAGCGCATGATCAGTCACATGGTCAGCGCCATTAAGTCACGTGATCACTACATGATAGTCATGTGATCAGTCCATGCTCAGTCACAGTATCAGTGCATGATCAGCCACGTGATCAGTGCATGATCAGTCAGGTGATCTGTGCATAACCAGCCAGGTGATCAGTTCATGATAGCTATGTGATCAGTTCATGATTTGTCACGTGATCTGTGCATGACCAGGCAGGTGATCAGTGCATGATCAGTGTCGTGATCAGTGCATGATAGCCACGTGATCAGTGCATGATCAGTCACCTGATGGGTGTATGATCATTCACGTGACCTGTACATGGTAGTTACATGGACATTGCATGATCAGAGACGTGAGAAGTGCATGATAGCCACGTGATCAGTGCATGATCAGTCACGTGATCAGTGCATGATCAGCCACGTGATCAGTGCATGACCAGGCACGTGATCAGTGTATGTCCAGCCAAGTGATCAGTGCATGATAGACACGTGATCAGTGCATGATCAGTCACGTGATCAGTGCATGATCAGCCACGTGATCAGTGCATGACCAGGCACGTGATCAGTGTATGTCCAGCCAAGTGATCAGTGCATGATAGACACGTGATCAGTGCATGATCAGACACGAGATCAGTGCATGATCAGTCATGTGATCAGTGCATGATCAGCCACGTGATCAGTGCATGGCCAGGCACGTGATCAGTGTATGTCCAGCCAAGTGATCAGTGCATGATAGACACGTGATCAGTGCATGATCAGTCACGTGATCAGTGCATGATCAGTCACGTGATCAGTGCATGATAGCCAGGTGATCAGTGCAGGATAGCCACGTGATCCGTGCATGGTCAGTCACGTGATCAGTGCATGATCATCCACGTGATCAGTGCATGATCAGTCATATGATCAGTGCATGATTAGCCACGTCATCAGTGCATGATAGCCACGTGATCAGTGCATACTATTACGTGAACAATGCATGTGCAATCACGTGATCAGTGCATGAGAGCCACGTAATAAGTGAATGATCAGTCACGTGATAGGTGTGTGATCAGCCATGTGAACAGTGCATGCTCAGTCACGTGATCAGGGCCTGCTGAGCTGCGTGATTACTGTCTGCTCATCTGCTTGACAATTGCCAGCTGAGCTGCACGATTCCTGCCTGCCATCTCCTTGACAATTGCCACCTGTGCTGCGTAATTCCTGCCTGCTCATCTATTTGATTATTGCCAGCTGAGCAGCATGATTTCTCAGAGCTGAGTTCCATGATTATAGCCTGCTGACTGTTTCCTGCCTACTCAGCTCTATGTTCTTTGCCTCCAGAGGCACATGATCAGTGTGTGACACCAAACATGATCAGCACATGATCAGTCACATGATCAATGCATGATAAGCCAGGTGATCAGTGCATGATCAATTACGTGATCAGTGCATGATCAGTCATGTGACCAGTACATGGTAGCTGCGTGATCATTGCATGATCAGCCACGTGAGCAGTGCATGATAGCCACGTGATCAGTGCATGATCAGTCACGTGACCAGTGCATGGCAGCTACCTGATCATTGCATGATCAGCCACGTGATCAGTGCATGATATTAAGTGATCAGTGCAGGATAGCCACGTGATCACTTCATGATTAGTCACGTGATCAGTACATGATCAGTCACGTGAACAGTGCATGATCATTTACGTTATCTGTGCATGATCAGTCACGTGACCAGTATATGGTAGCTTCGTGATCATTCCATGACGAACCACGTGAGCAGTGCATGATAGCCACGTGATGTGTGCATGATGAGTTACGTGAGCAGAGTATGATCAGCCACGTGATCAGTGCATGAGTGCCAAGTGATCAGTGCATGATATGTCACATGACAGGTGTGTGATAAGCCACGTGAACAGTGCATGTTCAGCCACGTATTCAGTGCATGACAGCCACGTGATCAGTGCATGATCAGTTACGTGAGCAGTGTATGATCAGCCACGTGATCAGTGCATGGTCAGACACGTGAACAGTGTATGATCAGCCACGTGATCAGTGTATGATATCAAAGTGATCAGTGCATGATCAATCACGTGGTCAGTGTATGATCAGCCACGTGAACAGTGCATGCTCAGTCACGTGATCTGGGCCTGCTGAGCTGCGTGATTACTCTCTGCTCATCTGCTTGACAATTGCCAGCTGAGCTGCACGTATCCTGCCTGTCATCTGCTTGACAATTGCCAGCTGTGCTGCGTAATTCCTGCCTGCTCAGCTGCTTGATTATTGCCAGCTGAGCAGCATGATTTCTCAGAGCTGAGTTCCATGATTATAGCCTGCTGACTCTTTCCTTCCTACTCAGCTCTATGTTCTTTGCCTCCAGAGGCACATGATCAGTGTGTGACACCAAACATGATCAGCACATGATCAGTCACATGATCAATGCATGATAAGCCAGGTGATCAGTGCATGATCAATTACGTGATCAGTGCATGATCAGTCATGTGACCAGTACATGGTAGCTGCGTGATCATTGCATGATCAGCCACGTGAGCAGTGCATGATAGCCACGTGATCAGTGCAAGATCAGTCACGTGACCAGTGCATGGTAGCTACGTGATCATTGAATGATCAGCCACGTGATCAGTGCATGATCAGTTATGTGAGCAGTGTATGATCAGCCACGTGATCACTGCATGGTCGGACACGTGAACATTGTATGATCAGCCACGTGATCAGTGCATGATATCAAAGTGATCAGTGCATGATCAGTCACGTTATCAGTGTATGATCAGCCACGTGAACAGTGCATGCTCAGTCACGTGATCTGGGCCTGTTGACCTACGTGATTACTCTCTGCTCATCTGCTTGACAATTGCCAGCTGAGCTGCACGATTCCTGCCTGTCATCTGCTTGAAAATTGCCAGCTGTGCTGCGTAATTCCTGCCTGCTCAGCTGCTTGATTATTGCCAGCTGAGCAGCATGATTTCTCAGAGCTGAGTTCCATGATTATAGCCTGCTGGCTGTTTCCTGCCTACTCAGCTCTATTTTCTTTGCCTCCAGAGGCACATGATCAGTGTGTGACACCAAACATGATCAGCACATGAACAGTCACATGATCAATGCATGATAAGCCAGGTGATCAGTGCATGATCAATTACGTGATCAGTGCATGATCAGTCATGTGACCAGTACATGGTGGCTGCGTGATCATTGCATGATCAGCCACGTGAGCAGTGCATGATAGCCACGTGATCAGTGCATGATCAGTCACGTGACCAGTGCATGGTAGCTACGTGATCATTGCATGATCAGCCACGTGATCAGTGCATGATCAGTCACGTGATCAGTGCATGGTAGCTACGTGATCATTGCAGGATCAGCCACGTGATCAGTGTATGATATCCACGTGATCAGTGCAGGATAGCCACGTGATCACTTCATGATTAGTCACGTAATCAGTACATGATCAGTCACGTGAACAGTGCATGATCATTTACGTGATCTGTGCATGATCAGTCACGTGACCAGTATATGGTAGCTTCGTGATCATTCCATGACGAACCACGTGAGCAGTGCATGATAGCCACGTGATGTGTGCATGATGAGTTACGTGAGCAGAGTATGATCAGCCACGTGATCAGTGCATGAGTGCCACGTGATCAGTGCATGATATGTCACATGACAGGTGTGTGATCAGCCACGTGAACAGTGCATGTTCAGCCACGTATTCAGTGTATGACAGCCACGTGATCAGTGCATGATCAGTTACGTGAGCAGTGTATGATCAGCCACGTGATCAGTGCATGGTCAGACACGTGAACAGTGTATGATCAGCCACGTGATCAGTGCATGATATCCAAGTGATCAGTGCATGATCAATCACGTGATCAGTGTATGATCAGCCACGTGAACAGTGCATGCTCAGTCACGTGATCTGGGCCTGCTGAGCTGCGTGATTACTGTCTGCTCATCTGCTTGACAATTGCCAGCTGAGCTGCACGATTCCTGCCTGTCATCTGCTTGACAATTGCCAGCTGTGCTGCGTAATTCCTGCCTGCTCAGCTGCTTGATTATTGCCAGCTGAGCAGCATGATTTCTCAGAGCTGAGTTCCATGATTATAGCCTGCTGACTCTTTGCTTCCTACTCAGCTCTATGTTCTTTGCCTCCAGAGGCACATGATCAGTGTGTGACACCAAACATGATCAGCACATGATCAGTCACATGATCAATGCATGATAAGCCAGGTGATCAGTGCATGATCAATTACGTGATCAGTGCATGATCAGTCATGTGACCAGTACATGGTAGCTGCGTGATCATTGCATGATCAGCCACGTGAGCAGTGCATGATAGCCACGTGATCAGTGCATGATCAGTCACGTGACCAGTGCATGGTAGCTACGTGATCATTGAATGATCAGCCACGTGATCAGTGCATGATCAGTTATGTGAGCAGTGTATGATCAGTCACGTGATCACTGCATGGTCGGACACGTGAACATTGTATGATCAGCCACGTGATCAGTGCATGATATCAAAGTGATCAGTGCATGATCAGTCACGTTATCAGTGTATGATCAGCCACGTGAACAGTGCATGCTCAGTCACGTGATCTGGGCCTGTTGACCTGCGTGATTACTCTCTGCTCATCTGCTTGACAACTGCCAGCTGAGCTGCACGATTCCTGCCTGTCATCTCCTTGAAAATTGCCAGCTGTGCTGCGTAATTCCTGCCTGCTCAGCTGCTTGATTATTGCCAACTGAGCAGCATGATTTCTCAGAGCTGAGTTCCATGATTATAGCCTGCTGACTGTTTCCTGCCTACTCAGCTCTATTTTCTTTGCCTCCAGAGGCAAATGATCAGTGTGTGACACCAAACATGATCAGCACATGATCAGTCACATGATCAATGCATGATAAGCCAGGTGATCAGTGCATGATCAATTACGTGATCAGTGCATGATCAGTCATGTGACCAGTACATGGTGGCTGCGTGATCATTGCATGATCAGCCACGTGAGCAGTGCATGATAGCCACGTGATCAGTGCATGATCAGTCACGTGACCAGTGCATGGTAGCTACGTGATCATTGCATGATCAGCCACGTGATCAGTGCATGATCAGTCACGTGATCAGTACATGGTAGCTACGTGATCATTGCAGGATCAGCCACGTGATCAGTGCATGATATCCACGTGATCAGTGCAGGATAGCCACGTGATCACTTCATGATTAGTCACGTAATCAGTACATGATAAGTCACGTGAACAGTGCATGATCATTTACGTGATCTGTGCATGATGAGTCACGTGACCAGTATATGGTAGCTTCGTGATCATTCCATGACGAACCACGTGAGCAGTGCATATTAGCCACGTGAGGTGTGCATGATGAGTTACGTGAGCAGAGTATGATCAGCCACGTGATCAGTGCATGAGTGCCACGTGATCAATGCATGATATGTCACGTGACAGGTGTGTGATCAGCCACGTGAACAATGCATGTTCAGCCACGTATTCAGTGCATGATAGCCACGTGATCAGTGCATGATCAGTTACGTGAGCAGTGTATGATCAGCCACGTGATCAGTGCATGGTCAGACACGTGAACAGTGTATGATCAGCCACGTGATCAGTGCATGATATCCAAGTGATCAGTGCATGATCATCAAGTGATCAGTGTATGATCAGCCACGTGAACAGTGCATGCTCAGTCACGTGATCAGGGCCTGCTGAGCTGCGTGATTACTGTCTGCTCATCTGCTTGACAATTGCCAGCTGAGCTGCACGATTCCTGCCTGTCATCTGCTTGACAATTGCCAGCTGTGCTGCGTAATTCCTGCCTGCTCAGCTGCTTGATCATTTCCAGTTGAGCAGCATGATTCCTCACACCTGAGTTCCATGATTATTGCCTGCTGACTGTTTGATTCGTGCCTACTCAGCTCTTTGTTTATTGCCTCCAGAGGCACATGATCAGTGTATGATAGCAAATATGATCAGCGCATGATCAGTCACATGATCAGCGCCATTAAGTCACGTGATCACTACATGATAGTCATGTGATCAGTCCATGCTCAGTCACGGTATCAGTGCATGATCAGCCACGTGAACAGTGCATGATCAGCCAGGTGATCAGTTCATGATAGCTATGTGATCAGTTCATGATTTGTCACGTGATCTGTGCATGGTCAGGCAGGTGATCAGTGTATGATCAGCCACGTGAACAGTGCATGATAGCCACGTGATCAGTGCATGATCCGTCACCTGATGGGTGTATGATCAGTCACCTGACCAGTACATGGTAGCTACATGATCATTGCATGATCAGCCACGTGAGTAGTGCATGATAGCCACGTGATCAGTGCATGATCAGTCACGTGTTCAGTGCATGATCAGTCATGTAATCTGTGCATGACCAGGCACGTGATCAGTGTATGACCAGCCAAGTGATCAGTGCATGATAGCCACGTGATCAGTGCATGATCAGTCACGTGATCAGTGGATTATCAGCCACGTGATCAGTGCATGATAGCCACGTGATCAGTGCATGATCCGTCAGCTGATGGGTGTATGATCAGTCACCTGACCGGTACATGGTAGCTACATGATCATTGCATGATCAGTCACGTGATCAGTGGATGATCAGCCACGTGATCAGTGCATGATCAGCCACATGATCAGTGCATGATCAATTACGTGATCAGTGCATGATCAGCCACGTGATCAGTGCATGATCAGTCACGTGATCAGTACATGATCAGTCACGTGAACAGTGCATGATCATTTACGTGACCTGTGCATGATCAGTCACGTGACCAGTATAGGGTAGCTACGTGATCATTCCATGACGAGCCACGTGAGCAGTGCATGATAGAAACGTGATGTGTGCATGATGAGTTACGTGAGCAGAGTATGATCAGCCACGTGATCAGTGCATGATATGTCACGTGACAGGTGTGTGATCAGCCACGTGAACAGTGCATGTTCAGTCACGTGATCATTGCATTATCAGCCACGTGATCAGTGCATGATCAATTACGTGATCAGTGCATGATCAGTCAAGTGATCAGTACATGATCAGTCAAGTGAACAGTGCATGATCAGTCATGTGATCAGTGTATGACCAGCCAAGTGATCAGTGCATGATAGCCACGTGATCAGTGCATGATCAGTCACGTGATCAGTGCATGATGAGTCACGTGATTAGTGTATTATCAGCCACGTGATCAGTGCATGATCAGCCAAATGATAAGTGCATGATCAATTACGTGATCAGTGCATGATCAGCCACGTGATCAGTGCATGATTAGTCACGTGATCAGTACATGATCAGTCACGTGAACAGTGCATGATCATTTATGTGATCTGTGCATGATCAGTCACGTGACCAGTATAGGGTAGCTACGTGATCATTCCATGACGAGCCACGTGAGCAGTGCATGATAGAAACGTGATGTGTGCATGATGAGTTACGTGAGCAGGATATGATCAGCCACGTGATCAGTGCATGATATGTCACGTGACAGGTGTGTGATCAGCCACGTGAACACTGCATGTTCAGCCACGTGATCAGTGCATGATAGCCACGTGATCAGTGCATGGTCAGTTACTTGAGCAGTGTATGATCAGTTACGTGAGCAGTGTATGATCAGCCACGTGATCAGTGCATGATCAGTTAGGTGAGCAGTGTATGGTCAGCCATGTGATCAGTGCATGGTCAGACACGTGAACAGTGTATGATCAGCCACGTGATCAGTGCATGATATCCAAGTGATCAGTGCATGATCAATCACGTGATCAGTGTATGATCAGCCAGGTGAACAGTGCATGCTCAGTCACGTGATCAGGGCCTGCTGAGCTGCGTAATTCCTGTCTGCTCATCTGCTTGACAATTGCCAGCTGAGCTGCATGATTCCTGCCTGTCATCTGCTTGACAATTGCCAGCTCTGCTGCCTAATTCCTGCCTGCTCAGCTGCTTGATTATTGCCAGCTGAGCAGCATGATTCCTCACACCTGAGTTCCATGATTATTGCGTGCTGACTGTTTGATTCGTGCCTACTCAGCTCTTTGTTTATTGCCTCCAGAGGCAAATGATCAGTGTATGATAGCAAACATGATCAGCGCTTGATCAGTCACATGATCAGCGCCATTAAGTCACGTGATCACTACATGATAGTCATGTGATCAGTCCATGCTCAGTCACGGTATCAGTGCATGATCAGCCACGTGATCAGTGCATGATCAGCCACGTGATCAGTGCATGATAGCCACGTGATCAGTGCATGATCAGTCACGTGATCAGTGCATGATCAGTCACGTGATCAGTGCATGATCAGCCACGTGATCAGTGCATGATCATCACCTGATGGGTGTATGATCAGTCACGTGACCAGTACATGGTAGCTACATGATCATTGCATGATCAGCCACGTGAGTAGTGCATGATAGCCACGTGATCAGTGCATGATCAGTCACGTGATCAGTGCATGATCAGTCATGTGATCAGTGCATGATCAGGCACGTGATCAGTGCATGATCAGCCACGTGATCAGTGCATGATAGCCACGTGATCAGTGCATGATCAGTCACGTGATCAGTGCATGATCAGCCACGTGATCAGTGCATGATCAGCCACGTGATCAGTGCATGATCAGCCACGTGATCAGTGCATGATCAGCCACGTGATCAGTGCATGATAGCCACGTGATCAGTGCATGATCAGTCACGTGATCAGTGCATGATCAGTCACGTGATCAGTGCATGATCAGCCACGTGATCAGTGCATGATCAGCCACGTGATCAGTGCATGATCAGCCACGTGATCAGTGCATGATCAGTCACGTGATCAGTGCATGATCATTCACGTGATCAGTGCATGATAGCTACGTGATCAGTGCATGATCAGCCACGTGATCAGTGCATGATAGCCACGTGATCAGTGCATGATCAGTCACGTGATCAGTGCATGATCAGTCACGTGATCAGTGCATGATAGCTGCGTGATCATCGCATGATCAGTCACGTGATCAGTGCATGATAGCCACGTGATCAGTGCATGATCAGCCACGTGATCAGTGCATGATCAGTCACGTGATCAGTGCATGATCAGTCACGTGATCAGTGCATGATCAGCCACGTGATCAGTGCATGTGGAGTCATGTAGTCAGTGCATGATAGCCCGTGATCAGTGCATGATCAGTCACGTGATCAGTGCATGATCAGCCACGTGATCAGTGCATGATAGCCACGTGATCAGTGCATGATCAGCCACGTGATCAGTGCATGATAGCCACGTGATCAGTGCATGATCAGCCACGTGATCAGTGCATGATCAGTCACGTGATCAGTGCATGATCAGCCACGTGATCAGTGCATGATCAGCCACGTGATCAGTGCATGATCAGCCACGTGATCAGTGCATGATAGCCACGTGATCAGTGCATGATCAGTCACGTGATCAGTGCATGATCAGTCACGTGATCAGTGTGTGATCAGCCACGTGATCAGTGCATGATCAGTCACGTGATCAGGGCCTGCTGAGCTGCGTGATTACTGTCTGCTCATCTGCTTGACAATTGCCAGCTGAGCTGCACGATTCCTGCCTGTCATCTGCTTGACAATTGCCACCTGTGCTGCATAATTCCTGCCTGCTCATCTACTTGATTATTGCCAGCTGAGCAGCATGATTTCTCAGAGCTGAGTTCCATGATTATAGCCTGCTGACTGATTCGTGCCTACTCAGCTCTTTGTTCATTGCCTCCAGAGTCACATGATCAGTGTATGACACCAAACATGATCAGCACATGATCAGTCACATGATCAGTGCATGATCAGCCACGTGATCAGTGCATGATCAGCCACGTGATCAGTGCATGATCAGTCACGTGATCAGTACATGATCAGTCACGTGATCAGTGCATGATCATTCACGTGATCAGTGCATGATCAGTCACGTGACCAGTATATGGTAGCTACGTGATCATTCCATGACGAGCCACGTGAGCAGTGCATGATAGCCACGTGATGTGTGCATGATCAGTTACGTGAGCAGAGTATGATCAGCCACGTGATCAGTGCATGAGTGCCACGTGATCAGTGCATATGTCACGTGACATGTGTGTGATCAGCCACGTGAACAGTGCATGATCAGCCACGTGATCAGTGCATGATAGCCACGTGATCAGTGCATGATCAGTTACGTGAGCAGTGTATGATCAGCCACGTGATCAGTGCATGGTCAGACACGTGAACAGTGTATGATCAGCCACGTGATCAGTGCATGATATCCAAGTGATCAGTGCATGATCATCACGTGATCAGTGTATGATCAGCCACGTGAACAGTGCATGCTCAGTCACGTGATCAGGGCCTGCTGAGCTGCGTGATTACTGTCTGCTCATCTGCTTGACAATTGCCAGCTGAGCTGCACGATTCCTGCCTGTCATCTGCTTGACAATTGCCAGCTGTGCTGCGTAATTCCTGCCTGCTCAGCTGCTTGATTATTGCCAGCTGAGCAGCATGATTCCTCACACCTGAGTTCCATGATTATTGCCTGCTGACTGTTTGATTCGTGCCTACTCAGCTCTTTGTTTATTGCCTCCAGAGGCACATGATCAGTGTATGATAGCAAACATGATCAGCGCATGATCAGTCACATGATCAGCGCCATTAAGTCACGTGATCACTACATGATAGTCATGTGATCAGTCCATGCTCAGTCACGGTATCAGTGCATGATCAGCCACGTGATCAGTGCATGATCAGCCACGTGATCAGTGCATGATAGCCATGTGATCAGTGCATGATTTGTCACGTGATCAGTGCATGATCAGTCACGTGATCAGTGCATGATCAGCCACGTGATCAGTGCATGATCAGTCACCTGATGGGTGTATGATCAGTCACGTGACCAGTACATGGTAGCTACATGATCATTGCATGATCAGCCACGTGAGTAGTGCATGATAGCCACGTGATCAGTGCATGATCAGTCACGTGATCAGTGCATGATCAGTCATGTGATCAGTGCATGATCAGGCACGTGATCAGTGCATGATCAGCCACGTGATCAGTGCATGATAGCCACGTGATCAGTGCATGATCAGTCACGTGATCAGTGCATGATCAGTCACGTGATCAGTGCATGATCAGCCACGTGATCAGTGCATGATCAGCCACGTGATCAGTGCATGATCAGCCACGTGATCAGTGCATGATCAGTCACGTGATCAGTGCATGATCAGTCACGTGATCAGTGCATGATAGCTACGTGATCAGTGCATGATCAGCCACGTGATCAGTGCATGATAGCCACGTGATCAGTGCATGATCAGTCACGTGATCAGTGCATGATCAGTCACGTGACCAGTGCATGGTAGCTGCGTGATCATGCATGATCAGTCACGTGATCAGTGCATGATAGCCACGTGATCAGTGCATGATCAGTCACGTGATCAGTGCATGATCAGTCACGTGATCAGTGCATGATCAGCCACGTGATCAGTGCATGATCAGGCACGTGATCAGTGCATGTCCAGCCACGTGATCAGTGCATGATAGCCACGTGATCAGTGCATGATCAGTCACGTGATCAGTGCATGATCAGTCACGTGATCAGTGCATGATCAGCCACGTGATCAGTGCATGATCAGCCACGTGATCAGTGCATGATCAGTCACGTGATCAGTGCATGATCAGTCACGTGATCAGTGCATGATCAGTCACGTGATCAGTGCATGGTAGCTACGTGATCAGTGCATGATCAGCCACGTGATCAGTGCATGATAGCCACGTGATCAGTGCATGATCAGTCACGTGATCAGTGCATGATCAGTCACGTGATCAGTGCATGATAGCTGCGTGATCAGTGCATGATCAGCCACGTGATCAGTGCATGATAGCCACGTGATCAGTGCATGATCAGCCACGTGATCAGTGCATGATCAGTCACGTGATCAGTGCATGATCAGCCACGTGATCAGTGCATGATCAGGCACGTGATCAGTGCATGATCAGTCACGTGATCAGTGTGTGATCAGCCACGTGAACAGTGCATGCTCAGTCACGTGATCAGGGCCTGCTGAGCTGCGTGATTACTGTCTGCTCATCTGCTTGACATTTGCCAGCTGAGCTGCACGATTCCTGCCTGTCATCTGCTTGACAATTGCCACCTGTGCTGCGTAATTCCTGCCTGCTCAGCTACTTGATTATTGCCAGCTGAGCAGCATGATTTCTCAGAGCTGAGTTCCATGATTATAGCCTGCTGACTGATTCGTGCCTACTCAGCTCTTTGTTCATTGCCTCCAGAGGCACATGATCAGTGTATGACACCAAACATGATCAGCACATGATCAGTCACATGATCAGTGCATGATAAGCCACGTGATCAGTGCATGATCAGTTATGTGATCAGTGCATGATCAGTCACGTGATCAGTGCATGATAGCTGCGTGATCAGTGCATGATCAGCCACGTGATCAGTGCATGATAGCCACGTGATCAGTGCATGATCAGTCACGTGATCAGTGCATGATCAGTCACGTGATCAGTGCATGATCAGTCACGTGATCAGTGCATGATCAGTCACGTGATCAGTGCATGATCAGTTACGTGATCAGTGCATGATCAGTCACGTGACCAGTGCATGGTAGCTACGTGATCAGTGCATGATCAGCCACGTGATCAGTGCATGATAGCCACGTGATCAGTGCATGATAGCCACGTGATCAGTGCATGATCAGCCACGTGATCAGTGCATGATAGCCACGTGATCAGTGCATGATCATCCACGTGATCAGTGCATGATAGCCACGTGATCAGTGCATGATCAGTCACGTGATCAGTGCATGATCAGTCACGTGATCAGTGTGATCAGCCACGTGATCAGTGCATGATCAGCCACGTGATCAGTGCATGATCAATTACGTGATCAGTGCATGATCAGTCACGTGATCAGTGCATGGTAGCTACGTGATCAGTGCATGATCAGCCACGTGATCAGTGCATGATAGCTACGTGATCAGTGCATGATCAGCCACGTGATCAGTGCATGATCAGCCACGTGATCAGTGCATGATCAGCCACGTGATCAGTGCATGATCAGTCATGTATCAGTGCATGATAGCCCGTGATCAGTGCATGATCAGTCCCGTGATCAGTGCATGATCAGCCACGTGATCAGTGCATGATAGCTACGTGATCAGTGCATGATCAGCCACGTGATCAGTGCATGATAGCCACGTGATCAGTGCATGATCAGACACGTGATCAGTGCATGATCAGTCACGTGATCAGTGCATGATCAGTCACGTGATCAGTGCATGATCAGTCACGTGATCAGTGCATGATCAGTCACGTGATCAGTGCATGGTAGCCACGTGATCAGTGCATGATCAGTCACGTGATCAGTGCATGATCAGCCACGTGATCAGTGCATGATCATCCACGTGATCAGTGCATGATCAGCCACGTGATCAGTGCATGATCAGTCACGTGATCAGTGCATGATCAGTCACGTGATCAGTGTGATCAGCCACGTGATCAGTGCATGATCAGCCACGTGATCAGTGCATGATCAATTACGTGATCAGTGCATGATCAGTCACGTGATCAGTGCATGATAGCTACGTGATCAGTGCATGATCAGCCACGTGATCAGTGCATGATAGCTACGTGATCAGTGCATGATCAGCCACGCGATCAGTGCATGACAGCCACGTGATCAGTGCATGATCAGTCACGTGATACAGTGTGATCAGCCACGTGATCAGTGCATGATCAGCCACGTGATCAGTGCATGATCAGTCACGTGATCAGTGCATGATGCCACGTGATCAGTGCATGATCAGCCACGTGATCAGTGCATGATAGCCACGTGATCAGTGCATGATAGCCACGTGATCAGTGCATGACAGCCACGTGATCAGTGCATGATCAGTCACGTGATCATGTGTGATCAGCCACGTGATCAGTGCATGATAGCCACGTGATCAGTGCATGATCAGTCACGTGATCAGTGCATGATCAGTCACGTGATCAGTGCATGATAGCCACGTGATCAGTGCATGATCAGCCACGTGATCAGTGCATGATAGCCACGTGATCAGTGCATGATCAGCCACGTGATCAGTGCATGATCAGTCACGTGATCAGTGCATGGTAGCTACGTGATCAGTGCATGATCAGCCACGTGATCAGTGCATGAGTGCCACGTGATCAGTGCATGATGTCACGTGACAGGTGTGTGATCAGCCACGTGAACAGTGCATGTTCAGCCACGTGATCAGTGCATGATAGCCACGTGATCAGTGCATGATCAGTTACGTGAGCAGTGTATGATCAGCCACGTGATCAGTGCATGGTCAGACACGTGAACAGTGTATGATCAGCCACGTGATCAGTGCATGATATCCAAGTGATCAGTGCATGATCATCACGTGATCAGTGTATGATCAGCCACGTGAACAGTGCATGCTCAGTCACGTGATCAGGGCCTGCTGAGCTGCGTGATTACTGTCTGCTCATCTGCTTGACAATTGCCAGCTGAGCTGCACGATTCCTGCCTGTCATCTGCTTGACAATTGCCAGCTGTGCTGCGTAATTCCTGCCTGCTCAGCTGCTTGATTATTGCCAGCTGAGCAGCATGATTCCTCACACCTGAGTTCCATGATTATTGCCTGCTGACTGTTTGATTCGTGCCTACTCAGCTCTTTGTTTATTGCCTCCAGAGGCACATGATCAGTGTATGATAGCAAACATGATCAGCGCATGATCAGTCACATGATCAGCGCCATTAAGTCACGTGATCACTACATGATAGTCATGTGATCAGTCCATGCTCAGTCACGGTATCAGTGCATGATCAGCCACGTGATCAGTGCATGATCAGCCAGGTGATCAGTGCATGATAGCTATGTGATCAGTGCATGATCAGTCACGTGATCAGTGCATGATCAGTCACGTGATCAGTGCATGATCAGCCACGTGATCAGTGCATGATCAGTCACCTGATGGGTGTATGATCAGTCACGCGACCAGTACATGGTAGCTACATGATCATTGCATGATCAGCCACGTGATCAGTGCATGATCAGTCACGTGATCAGTGCATGATCAGTCACGTGATCAGTGCATGATCAGTCACGTGATCAGTGCATGATCAGCCACGTGATCAGTGCATGATCAGTCACGTGATCAGTGCATGATCAGTCACGTGATCAGTGCATGGTAGCTACGTGATCAGTGCATGATCAGCCACGTGATCAGTGCATGATAGCCACGTGATCAGTGCATGATCAGTCACGTGATCAGTGCATGATCAGCCACGTGATCAGTGCATGATATCCACGTGATCAGTGCATGATAGCCACGTGATCAGTGCATGATCAGTCACGTGATCAGTGCATGATCAGTCACGTGATCAGTGTGATGATCAGCCACGTGATCAGTGCATGATGAGCCACGTGATCAGTGCATGATCAATTACGTGATCAGTGCATGATCAGTCACGTGACCAGTACATGGTAGCTACGTGATCATTGCATGATCAGCCACGTGATCAGTGCATGATAGCTACGTGATCAGTGCATGATCAGCCACGTGATCAGTGCATGATCAGCCACGTGATCAGTGCATGATCATCCACGTGATCAGTGCATGATCAGTCATGTGATCAGTGCATGATAGCCCGTGATCAGTGCATGATCAGTCCCGTGATCAGTGCATGATCAGCCACGTGATCAGTGCATGATAGCCACGTGATCAGTGCATGATCAGCCACGTGATCAGTGCATGATAGCCACGTGATCAGTGCATGATCAGCCACGTGATCAGTGCATGATCAGCCACGTGATCAGTGCATGATCAGCCACGTGATCAGTGCATGATCAGCCACGTGATCAGTGCATGATCAGCCACGTGATCAGTGCATGATCAGCCACGTGATCAGTGCATGATCAGTCACGTGATCAGTGCATGATCAGTCACGTGATCAGTGTGTGATCAGCCACGTGAACAGTGCATGCTCAGTCACGTGATCAGGGCCTGCTGAGCTGCGTGATTACTGTCTGCTCATCTGCTTGACAATTGCCAGCTGAGCTGCACGATTCCTGCCTGTCATCTGCTTGACAATTGCCAGCTGTGCTGCGTAATTCCTGCCTGCTCAGCTGCTTGATTATTGCCAGCTGAGCAGCATGATTCCTCACAGCTGAGTTCCATGATTATAGCCTGCTGACTGATTCGTGCCTACTCAGCTCTTTGTTCATTGCCTCCAGAGGCACATGATCAGTGTATGATACCAAACATGATCAGCACATGATCAGTCACATGATCAGTGCATGATAAGCCACGTGATCAGTGCATGATCAGTCATGTGATCAGTGCATGATCAGTCATGTGATCAGTGCATGGTAGCCACGTGATCAGTGCATGATCAGCCACGTGATCAGTGCATGATAGCCACGTGATCAGTGCATGATCAGTCACGTGATCAGTGCATGATCAGTCACGTGATCAGTGCATGATCAGTCACGTGATCAGTGCATGATCAGTCACGTGATCAGTGCATGATCAGTCACGTGATCAGTGCATGATCAGTCACGTGATCAGTGCATGATAGCCACGTGATCAGTGCATGATCAGTCACGTGATAGTGCATGATCAGCCACGTGATCAGTGCATGATCATCCACGTGATCAGTGCATGATAGCCACGTGATCAGTGCATGATCACGTGATCAGTGCATGATCAGTCACGTGATCAGTGTGTGATCAGCCACGTGATCAGTGCATGATCAGCCACGTGATCAGTGCATGATCAATTACGTGATCAGTGCATGATCAGTCACGTGATCAGTGCATGATAGCTACGTGATCAGTGCATGATCAGCCACGTGATCAGTGCATGATAGCCACGTGATCAGTGCATGATCAGCCACGTGATCAGTGCATGATCAGCCACGTGATCAGTGCATGATCAGTCACGTGATCAGTGCATGATCAGCCACGTGATCAGTGCATGATCAGCCACGTGATCAGTGCATGATCAGCCACGTGATCAGTGCATGATCAGCCACGTGATCAGTGCATGATAGCCACGTGATCAGTGCATGATCAGTCACGTGATCAGTGCATGATCAGCCACGTGATCAGTGCATGATCAGCCACGTGATCAGTGCATGATCAGTCACGTGATCAGTGCATGATCAGTCACGTGACCAGTGCATGGTAGCTACGTGATCATTGCATGATCAGCCACGTGATCAGTGCATGATAGCCACGTGATCAGTGCATGATCAGTCACGTGATCAGTGCATGATCAGTCATGTGATCAGTGCATGATCAGGCACGTGATCAGTGCATGATCAGCCACGTGATCAGTGCATGATAGCCACGTGATCAGTGCATGATCAGTCACGTGATCAGTGCATGATCAGTCACGTGATCAGTGCATGATCAGCCACGTGATCAGTGCATGATCAGCCACGTGATCAGTGCATGATCAGCCACGTGATCAGTGCATGATCAGTCACGTGATCAGTGCATGATCATTCACGTGACCAGTACATGGTAGCTACATGATCATTGCATGATCAGCCACGTGATCAGTGCATGATAGCCACGTGATCAGTGCATGATCAGTCACGTGATCAGTGCATGATCAGTCATGTGACCAGTACATGGTAGCTGCGTGATCATGCATGATCAGCCACGTGATCAGTGCATGATAGCCACGTGATCAGTGCATGATCAGTCACGTGATCAGTGCATGATCAGTCACGTGATCAGTGCATGATCAGCCACGTGATCAGTGCATGATCAGCCACGTGATCAGTGCATGATCAGCCACGTGATCAGTGCATGATAGCCACGTGATCAGTGCATGATCAGTCAC
Source organism: Bos javanicus (assembly GCF_032452875.1). Taxonomy (NCBI): domain Eukaryota; kingdom Metazoa; phylum Chordata; class Mammalia; order Artiodactyla; family Bovidae; genus Bos; species Bos javanicus. The sequence goes on from NW_026893730.1 coordinate 265,636, forward strand.
GTGATCAGTGCATGATCAGCCACATGATCAATTACGTGATCAGTGCATGATCAGTCACGTGATCAGTGCATGGTAGCTACGTGATCATGCATGATCAGCCACGTGATCAGTGCATGATAGCCACGTGATCAGTGCATGATCAGCCACGTGATCAGTGCATGATCAGTCACGTGATCAGTGCATGATCAGTCACGTGATCAGTGCATGATCAGTCACGTGATCAGTGCATGATCAGCCACGTGATCAGTGCATGATCAGTCACGTGTCAGTGCATGATAGCCACGTGATCAGTGCATGATCAGTCACGTGATCAGTGCATGATCAGCCACGTGATCAGTGCATGATAGCCACGTGATCAGTGCATGATCAGCCACGTGATCAGTGCATGATCAGCCACGTGATCAGTGCATGATCAGCCACGTGATCAGTGCATGATCAGCCACGTGATCAGTGCATGATCAGCCACGTGATCAGTGCATGATCAGCCACGTGATCAGTGCATGATCAGCCACGTGATCAGTGCATGATCAGCCACGTGATCAGTGCATGATCAGTCACGTGATCAGTGCATGATCAGTCACGTGATCAGTGTGTGATCAGCCACGTGAACAGTGCATGCTCAGTCACGTGATCAGGGCCTGCTGAGCTGCGTGATTACTGTCTGCTCATCTGCTTGACAATTGCCAGCTGAGCTGCACGATTCCTGCCTGTCATCTGCTTGACAATTGCCAGCTGTGCTGCGTAATTCCTGCCTGCTCAGCTACTTGATTATTGCCAGCTGAGCAGCATGATTTCTCACAGCTGAGTTCCATGATTATTGCCTGCTGACTGATTCGTGCCTACTCAGCTCTTTGTTCATTGCCTCCAGAGGCACATGATCAGTGTATGATACCAAACATGATCAGCACATGATCAGTCACATGATCAGTGCATGATAAGCCACGTGATCAGTGCATGATCAGTCATGTGATCAGTGCATGATCAGTCACGTGACCAGTGCATGATAGCTGCGTGATCAGTGCATGATCAGCCACGTGATCAGTGCATGATAGCCACGTGATCAGTGCATGATCAGTCACGTGATCAGTGCATGATCAGTCACGTGATCAGTGCATGATCAGTCACGTGATCAGTGCATGATCAGTCACGTGATCAGTGCATGATCAGTCACGTGATCAGTGCATGATCAGCCACGTGATCAGTGCATGATCAGCCACGTGATCAGTGCATGATCAGCCACGTGATCAGTGCATGATCAGCCACGTGATCAGTGCATGATCAGCCACGTGATCAGTGCATGATCAGTCACGTGATCAGTGCATGATCAGCCACGTGATCAGTGCATGATAGCCACGTGATCAGTGCATGATCAGCCACGTGATCAGTGCATGATCAGTCACGTGATCAGTGCATGATCAGCCACGTGATCAGTGCATGATCAGTCACGTGATCAGTGCATGATCAGCCACGTGATCAGTGCATGATCAGTCACGTGATCAGTGCATGATCAGCCACGTGATCAGTGCATGATCAGCCACGTGATCAGTGCATGATCAGTCACGTGATCAGTGCATGATCAGCCACGTGATCAGTGCATGATCAGCCACGTGATCAGTGCATGATCAGCCACGTGATCAGTGCATGATAGCCACGTGATCAGTGCATGATCAGTCACGTGATCAGTGCATGATCAGTCACGTGACCAGTGCATGATAGCTACGTGATCAGTGCATGATCAGCCACGTGATCAGTGCATGATAGCCACGTGATCAGTGCATGATCAGCCACATGATCAATTACGTGATCAGTGCATGATCAGTCACGTGATCAGTACATGATAGCTACGTGATCATGCATGATCAGCCACGTGATCAGTGCATGATAGCCACGTGATCAGTGCATGATCAGCCACGTGATCAGTGCATGATCAGTCACGTGATCAGTGCATGATCAGTCCCGTGATCAGTGCATGATCAGTCACGTGATCAGTGCATGATCAGCCACGTGATCAGTGCATGATCAGTCATGTGATCAGTGCATGATAGCCCGTGATCAGTGCATGATCAGTCACGTGATCAGTGCATGATCAGCCACGTGATCAGTGCATGATAGCCACGTGATCAGTGCATGATCAGTCACGTGATCAGTGCATGATAGCCACGTGATCAGTGCATGATCAGTCACGTGATCAGTGCATGATCAGCCACGTGATCAGTGCATGATCAGCCACGTGATCAGTGCATGATCAGTCACGTGATCAGTGCATGATCAGTCACGTGACCAGTACATGGTAGCTACGTGATCATTGCATGATCAGCCACGTGATCAGTGCATGATAGCCACGTGATCAGTGCATGATCAGTCACGTGATCAGTGCATGATCAGTCATGTGATCAGTGCATGATCAGCCACGTGATCAGTGCATGATCAGCCACGTGATCAGTGCATGATAGCCACGTGATCAGTGCATGATCAGTCACGTGATCAGTGCATGATCAGTCACGTGATCAGTGCATGATCAGCCACGTGATCAGTGCATGATCAGCCACGTGATCAGTGCATGATCAGCCACGTGATCAGTGCATGATCAGTCACCTGATCAGTGTATGATCATTCACGTGACCAGTACATGGTAGCTACATGATCATTGCATGATCAGCCACGTGAGTAGTGCATGATAGCCACGTGATCAGTGCATGATCAGTCACGTGATCAGTGCATGATCAGTCATGTGACCAGTACATGGTAGCTGCGTGATCATGCATGATCAGCCACGTGATCAGTGCATGATAGCCACGTGATCAGTGCATGATCAGTCACGTGATCAGTGCATGATCAGTCACGTGATCAGTGCATGATCAGCCACGTGATCAGTGCATGATAGCCACGTGATCAGTGCATGTCCAGCCACGTGATCAGTGCATGATAGCCACGTGATCAGTGCATGATCAGTCACGTGATCAGTGCATGATCAGTCACGTGATCAGTGTGTGATCAGCCACGTGATCAGTGCATGATCAGAAACATGATCAATTACGTGATCAGTGCATGATCAGCCACGTGATCAGTGCATGATAGCCACGTGATCAGTGCATGATCAGTCACGTGATCAGTGCATGATCAGTCACGTGATCAGTGCATGATCAGTCACGTGATCAGTGCATGATCAGCCACGTGATCAGTGCATGATAGCCACGTGATCAGTGCATGATCAGTCACGTGATCAGTGCATGATCAGTCACGTGATCAGTGCATGATCAGCCACGTGATCAGTGCATGATCAGCCACGTGATCAGTGCATGATCAGCCACGTGATCAGTGCATGATCAGTCACGTGATCAGTGCATGATCAGTCACGTGATCAGTGCATGATAGCTACGTGATCAGTGCATGATCAGCCACGTGATCAGTGCATGATAGCCACGTGATCAGTGCATGATCAGTCACGTGATCAGTGCATGATCAGTCACGTGACCAGTGCATGATAGCTGCGTGATCAGTGCATGATCAGCCACGTGATCAGTGCATGATAGCCACGTGATCAGTGCATGATCAGTCACGTGATCAGTGCATGATCAGTCACGTGATCAGTGCATGATCAGTCACGTGATCAGTGCATGATCAGTCACGTGATCAGTGCATGATCAGTCACGTGATCAGTGCATGATCAGTCACGTGATCAGTGCATGGTAGCTACGTGATCAGTGCATGATCAGCCACGTGATCAGTGCATGATAGCCACGTGATCAGTGCATGATCAGCCACGTGATCAGTGCATGATCAGTCACGTGATCAGTGCATGATCAGCCACGTGATCAGTGCATGATCAGCCACGTGATCAGTGCATGATCAGCCACGTGATCAGTGCATGATCAGTCACGTGATCAGTGCATGATCAGCCACGTGATCAGTGCATGATCAGCCACGTGATCAGTGCATGATCATTACGTGATCAGTGCATGATCAGTCACGTGATCAGTGCATGATAGCTACGTGATCAGTGCATGATCAGCCACGTGATCAGTGCATGATAGCCACGTGATCAGTGCATGATCAGCCACGTGATCAGTGCATGATCAGCCACGTGATCAGTGCATGATCAGCCACGTGATCAGTGCATGATCAGTCACGTGATCAGTGCATGATAGCCCGTGATCAGTGCATGATCAGTCCCGTGATCAGTGCATGATCAGCCACGTGATCAGTGCATGATCAGCCACGTGATCAGTGCATGAGAGCCACGTGATCAGTGCATGATCAGTCACGTGATACATATGTGATCAGCCACGTGATCAGTGCATGATGAGCCACGTGATCAGTGCAGGATCAATTACGTGATCAGTGCATGATCAGTCACGTGACCAGTACATGGTTGCCACGTGATCATTGCATGATCAGCCACGTGAGCAGAGCATGATAGCCACGTGATCAGTGCATGATCAGTCACGTGATCAGTACATGATCAGTCACTTGAACAGTGCATGATCATTGACGTGATCTGTGCATGATCAGTCACGTGACCAGTATATGGTAGCTACGTGATCATTCCATGACGAACCACGTGAGCAGTGCATGATAGCCACGTGATGTGTGCATGATCAGTTACGTGAGCAGAGTATGATCAGCCACATGATCAGTGCATGAGTGCCACGTGATCAGTGCATATGTCACGTGACATGTGTGTGATCAGCCACGTGAACAGTGCATGTTCAGCCACGTGATCAGTGCATGATAGCCACGTGATCAGTGCATGATCAGTTACGTGAGCAGTGTATGATCAGCCACGTGATCAGTGCATGGTCAGACACGTGAACAGTGTATGATCAGCCACGTGATCAGTGCATGATATCCAAGTGATCAGTGCATGATCATCACGTGATCAGTGTATGATCAGCCACGTGAACAGTGCATGCTCAGTCACGTGATCAGGGCCTGCTGAGCTGCGTGATTACTGTCTGCTCATCTGCTTGACAATTGCCAGCTGAGCTGCACGATTCCTGCCTGTCATCTGCTTGACAATTGCCAGCTGTGCTGCGTAATTCCTGCCTGCTCAGCTGCTTGATTATTGCCAGCTGAGCAGCATGATTCCTCACACCTGAGTTCCATGATTATTGCCTGCTGACTGTTTGATTCGTGCCTACTCAGCTCTTTGTTTATTGCCTCCAGAGGCACATGATCAGTGTATGCTAGCAAACATGATCAGCGCATGATCAGTCACATGATCAGCGCCATTAAGTCACGTGATCACTACATGATAGTCATGTGATCAGTCCATGCTCAGTCACGGTATCAGTGCATGATCAGCCACGTGATCAGTGCATGATCAGCCACGTGATCAGTGCATGATCAGCCACGTGATCAGTGCATGATCAGTCACGTGATCAGTGCATGATCAGTCAGGTGATCAGTGCATGATCAGCCACGTGATCAGTGCATGATCAGTCACCTGATGGGTGTATGATCAGTCACGTGACCTGTACATGGTAGCTACATGATCATTGCATGATCAGCCACGTGAGTAGTGCATGATAGCCACGTGATCAGTGCATGATCAGTCACGTGATCAGTGCATGATCAGTCATGTGATCAGTGCATGATCAGGCACGTGATCAGTGCATGATCAGCCACGTGATCAGTGCATGATAGCCACGTGATCAGTGCATGATCAGTCACGTGATCAGTGCATGATCAGTCACGTGATCAGTGCATGATCAGCCACGTGATCAGTGCATGATCAGCCACGTGATCAGTGCATGATCAGCCACGTGATCAGTGCATGATCAGTCACGTGATCAGTGCATGATCAGTCACGTGATCAGTGCATGATAGCTACGTGATCAGTGCATGATCAGCCACGTGATCAGTGCATGATAGCCACGTGATCAGTGCATGATCAGTCACGTGATCAGTGCATGATCAGTCACGTGACCAGTACATGGTAGCTACGTGATCATGCATGATCAGCCACGTGATCAGTGCATGATAGCCACGTGATCAGTGCATGATCAGTCACGTGATCAGTGCATGATCAGTCACGTGATCAGTGCATGATCAGCCACGTGATCAGTGCATGATCAGTCACGTGATCAGTGCATGTCCAGCCACGTGATCAGTGCATGATAGCCACGTGATCAGTGCATGATCAGTCACGTGATCAGTGCATGATCAGTCACGTGATCAGTGTGTGATCAGCCACGTGATCAGTGCATGATCAGAAACATGATCAATTACGTGATCAGTGCATGATCAGCCACGTGATCAGTGCATGATAGCCACGTGATCAGTGCATGATCAGTCACGTGATCAGTGCATGATCAGTCACGTGATCAGTGCATGATCAGTCACGTGATCAGTGCATGATCAGCCACGTGATCAGTGCATGATAGCCACGTGATCAGTGCATGATCAGTCACGTGATCAGTGCATGATCAGTCACGTGATCAGTGCATGATCAGCCACGTGATCAGTGCATGATCAGCCACGTGATCAGTGCATGATCAGTCACGTGATCAGTGCATGATCAGTCACGTGATCAGTGCATGATCAGTCACGTGATCAGTGCATGATAGCTACGTGATCAGTGCATGATCAGCCACGTGATCAGTGCATGATAGCCACGTGATCAGTGCATGATCAGTCACGTGATCAGTGCATGATCAGTCACGTGACCAGTGCATGATAGCTGCGATCATCGCATGATCAGTCACGTGATCAGTGCATGATAGCCACGTGATCAGTGCATGATCAGTCACGTGATCAGTGCATGATCAGTCACGTGATCAGTGCATGATCAGCCACGTGATCAGTGCATGATCAGCACGTGATCAGTGCATGATCAGCCACGTGATCAGTGCATGATAGCCACGTGATCAGTGCATGATCAGTCACGTGATCAGTGCATGATCAGTCACGTGATCAGTGCATGATCAGCCACGTGATCAGTGCATGATCAGTCACATGATCAATTACGTGATCAGTGCATGATCAGCCACGTGATCAGTGCATGATAGCCACGTGATCAGTGCATGATCAGTCACGTGATCAGTGCATGATCAGTCACGTGATCAGTGCATGATCAGCCACGTGATCAGTGCATGATCAGCCACGTGATCAGTGCATGATAGCCACGTGATCAGTGCATGATCAGTCACGTGATCAGTGCATGATCAGTCACGTGATCAGTGCATGATCAGCCACGTGATCAGTGCATGATCAGCCACGTGATCAGTGCATGATCAGTCACGTGATCAGTGCATGATCAGCCACGTGATCAGTGCATGATCAGTCACGTGATCAGTGCATGATCAGTCACGTGATCAGTGCATGATCAGTTACGTGATCAGTGCATGATCAGCCACGTGATCAGTGCATGATAGCCACGTGATCAGTGCATGATCAGTCACGTGATCAGTGCATGATCAGTCACGTGATCAGTGCATGATAGCTGTGATCATCGCATGATCAGCCACGTGATCAGTGCATGATAGCCACGTGATCAGTGCATGATCAGCCACGTGATCAGTGCATGATCAGTCACGTGATCAGTGCATGATCAGCCACGTGATCAGTGCATGATCAGGCACGTGATCAGTGCATGTCCAGCCACGTGATCAGTGCATGATAGCCACGTGATCAGTGCATGATCAGTCACGTGATCAGTGCATGATCAGTCACGTGATCAGTGCATGATCAGCCACGTGATCAGTGCATGATCAGCCACATGATCAGTGCATGATCAATTACGTGATCAGTGCATGATCAGCCACGTGACCAGTACATGGTAGCTACGTGATCATTGCCAGATCAGCCACGTGAGCAGTGCATGATAGCCACGTGATCAGTGCGTGATCAGCCATGTGATCAGTGCATGGTCAGTCACGTGATCAGTGCATGATCATCCACGTGATCAGTGCATGATGAGTCATGTATTCAATGCATGATAGCGCCGTGATCAGTGCATGATCAGTCCCGTGATCAGTGTATGATCAACCAAGTGATCAGTGCAAGATAGCCACGTGATCAGTGCATGATCAGCCACGTGAGCAGTGCATGATCAGCCACGTGATTAGGGCATGATCAGACACGTGATCAGTGCATGATCAGTCACGTGATCAGTGCATGATCAGGCACGTGATCAGTGCATGATCAGTCACATGATCAGTGCATGGTCAGTCACGTGATAGGTGTGTGATCAGCCACGTGAACAGTGCATGCTCAGTCACGTGATCAGGGCCTGCTGAGCTGCGTGATTACTGTCTGCTCATCTGCTTGACAATTTCCAGCTGAGCTGCACGATTCCTGCCTGTCATCTCCTTGACAATTGCCACCTGTGCTGCGTAATTCCTGCCTGCTCATCTACTTGATTATTGCCAGCTGAGCAGCATGATTTCTCAGAGGTGAGTTCCATGATTATAGCCTGCTAACTGATTCCTGCCTACTCAGCTCTATGTTCATTGCCTCCAGAGTCACATGATCAGTGTGTGATACCAAACATGATCAGCACATGATCAGTCACATAATCAATGCATGATAAGCCAGGTGATCAGTGCATGATCAATTATGTGATCAGTGCATGATCAGTCATGTGACCAGTACATGGTAGCTGTGATCATTGCATGATCAGCCACGTGATCAGTGCATGATAGCCACGTGATCAGTGCATGATCAGTCACGTGATCTGTGCATGATCAGTCACGTGATCAGTGGATGATCAGCCACGTGATCAGTGCATGATCAGCCACATGATCAGTGCATGATCAATTATGTGATCAGTGCATGATCAGTCACCTGATGGGTGTATGATCATTTACGTGACCTGTACATGGTAGCTACATGATCATTGCATGATCAGCCACGTGAGTAGTGCACGATAGCCACGTGATCACTGCATGATCAGTCACGTGATCAGTGCATGATCAGTCATGTGACCAGTACATGGTAGCTGCGTGATCATCGCATGATCAGCCACGTGAGTAGTGCATGATAGCCACGTGATCAGTGCATCATCAGACACGAGATCATTGCATAATCAGTCACGTGATCAGTGCATGATCAGCCAGGTGATCAGTGCATGATCAGCCACGTGATCAGTGCATGATCAGCCACGTGATCAGTGCATGATCAGCCACGTGATCAGTGCATGATCAGTCACGTGATCAGTGCATGATCAGTCACGTGATCAGTGCATGATCAGCCACGTGATCAGTGCATGATCATGATCAGTGCATGATCAGCCACGTGATCAGTGCATGATCAGTCACGTGATCAGTGCATGGTCAGTCACGTGATCAGTGCATGATCAGTCACGTGATCAGTGCATGATCATCCACGTGATCAGTGCATGATCAGTGCAAGATAGCCACGTGATCAGTGCAGGATAAACCACGTGAGCAGTGCATGATCAGCCACGTGATTAGTGCATGATCAGACACGTCATCAGTGCATGATCAGTCACGTGATCAGTGCATGATCAGCCACGTGATCAGTGCATGATCAGGCACGTGATCAGTGTATGTCCAGCCAAGTGATCAGTGCATGATCAGCCACGTGATCAGTGCATGATCAGTCACATGATCAGTGCATGGTCAGTCACGTGATAGGTGTGTGATCCGCCACGTGAACAGTGCATGCTCAGTCACGTGATCAGGGCCTGCTGAGCTGCGTGATTACTGTCTGCGCATCTGCTTGAAAATTGCCAGCTGAGCTGCACGATTCCTGCCTGTCATCTCCTTGACAATTGCCACCTGTGCTGCGTAATTCCTGCCTGCTCATCTACTTGATTATTGCCAGCTGAGCAGCATGATTTCTCAGAGGTGAGTTCCATGATTATAGCCTGCTAACTGATTCCTGCCTACTCAGCTCTATGTTCATTGCCTCCAGAGACACATGATCAGTGTGTGACACCAAACATGATCAGCACATGATCAGTAACATGATCAATGCATGATAAGCCAGGTGATCAGTGCATGATCAATTATGTGATCAGTGCATGATCAGTCATGTGACCAGTACATGGTAGCTGCGTGATCATTGCATGATCAGCCACGTGAGCAGTGCATGATAGCCACGTGATCAGTGCATGATCAGTCACGTGTTCTGTGCATGATCAGTCACATGATCAGTGCATGATCAATTACCTGATCATTGCATGATCAGCCACGTGAGTAGTGCACGAGAACCACGTGATCACTGCATGATCAGTCACGTGATCAGTGCATGATCAGTCATGTGACCAGTACATGGTAGCTGCGTGATCATCGCATGATCAGCCATGTGAGCAGTGCATGACAGCCACGTGATCAGTGCATGATCAGATACGAGATCAGTGCATGATCAGTCACGTGATCAGTGCATGATCAGCCACGTGATCAGTGCAGGACTAGGCACGTGATCAGTGTATGTCCAGCCAAGTGATCAGTGCATGATAGCCACGTGATCAGTGCATGATCAGTCACGTGATCAGTGCATGATCAGTCACGTGATCAGTGTATGATCAGCCACGTGTTCAGTGCATGGTCAGTCACGTGATCAGTGCATGATCATCCACGTGATCAGTGCATGTGGAGTCATGTATTCAATGAATGATAGCGCCGTGATCAGTGCACGATCAGTCCCGTGATGAGTGTATGATCAGCCAAGTGGTCAGTGCAAGATAGCTACGTGATCAGTGCATGATCAGCCACGTGAGCAGTGCATGATAGCCACGTGATTAGGGCATGATCAGACACGAGATCAGTGCATGATCAGTCACGTGATCAGTGCATGATCAGGCACGTGATCAGTGCATGATCAGTCACATGATCAGTGCATGGTCAGTCATGTGATAGGTGTGTGATCAGCCACGTGAACAGTGCATGCTCAGTCACGTGATCAGGGCCTGCTGAGCTGCGTGATTACTGTCTGCTCATCTGCTTGACAATTTCCAGCTGAGCTGCACGATTCCTGCCTGTCATCTCCTTGACAATTGCCACCTGTGCTGCGTAATTCCTGCCTGCTCATCTACTTGATTATTGCCAGCTGAGCAGCATGATTTCTCAGAGGTGAGTTCCATGATTATAGCCTGCTAACTGATTCCTGCCTACTCAGCTCTATGTTCATTGCCTCCAGAGTCACATGATCAGTGTGTGACACCAAACATGATCAGCACATGATCAGTCACATAATCAATGCATGATAAGCCAGGTGATCAGTGCATGATCAATTATGTGATCAGTGTATGATCAGTCATGTGACCAGTACATGGTAGCTGCGTGATCATTGCATGGTCAGCCACGTGAGCAGTGCATGATAGCCACGTGATCAGTGCATGATCAGTCACGTGATCTGTGCATGATCAGTCACGTGATCAGTGCATGATCAGTCACGTGATCTGTGCATGATCAGTCACGTGATCAGTGCATGATCAATTACCTGATCAGTGCATGATCAGTCCCGTGACCAGTGCATGGTACCTACGTGATCATTGCATGATCAGCCACGTGATCAGTGCATGATAGCCACGTGATCAGTGCATGATCAATTACCTGATCAGTGCATGATCAGTCACGTGACCAGTGCATGATAGCTACGTGATCATTGCATGATCAGCCACGTGAGCAGTGCATGATAGCCACGTGATCAGTGCATGATAGCCACGTGATCAGTGCATGATCAGTCACGTCATACGTGTGTGATCAGCCACGTGATCATTGCATGTTATCCAAGTTATCAGTGCAGGATAGCCACGTGATCACTTCATGATTATTTACGTGATCTGTACTTGATCAGTCACGTGATTCGTGTGTGATCAGCCACCGGATCAGTGCGTGATCAGCCATGTGATCAGTGCAGGATCAATTACGTGATCAGTGCATGATCAGTCACGTGATCAGTACATGATCAGTCCCGTGAACAGTGCATGATCATTTACATGATCTGTGCATGATGAGTCACGTGACTAGTATATAGTAGCTACGTGATCATTGCATGACGAGGCACGTGATCAGTGCATGAGTGCCACGTGATCACTGCATGAACAGTCACGTGACAGGTGTGTGATCAGCCACGTGAACAGTGCAGGTTCAGCCACGTAATCAGTGTATGATAGCCACGTAATCAGTGCATGATCAGTTACGTGAGCAGTGTATGATCAGCCACGTGATCAGTGCATGGTGAGACACGAGAACACTGTATGATCAGCCACGTGATCAGTGCATGATATCCAAGTGATCAGTGCATGATCAATCACGTGATCAGTGTATGATCAGCCACGTGAACAGTGCATGCTCAGTCACGTGATCAGGGCCTGCTGAGCTGCGTGATTACTGTCTGCTCATCTGCTTGACAATTGCCAGCTGTGCTGCGTAATTCCTGCCTGCTGAGCTACTTGATTATTGCCAGCTGAGCAGCATGATTCCTCAGAGGTGAGTTCCATGATTATTGCCTGCTGACTGTTTGATTCGTGCCTACTCAGCTCTTTGTTTATTGCCTCCAGAGGCACATGATTAGTGTATGATACCAAATATGATCAGCGCATGATCAGCGCCATTAGGTCACGTGATCAGTACATGACAGTCTTGTGATCAGTCCATGCTCAGTCACGGTATCAGTGCATGATCAGCCACGTGATCAGTGCATGATAGCCACGTGATCATTGCATGATAGCCACGTGATCAGTGCATGATCAGCCAGGAGATCAGTGCATGATAGCTACGTGATCAGTTCATGATTAGTCACGTGATCTGTGCATGACCAGGCAGGTGATCAGTGTATGATCAGCCACGTGAGTAGTGCATGATAGCCACGTGATCAGTGCATGATCAGTCACGTTTTCAGTGCATGATCAATCATGTGACCAGTATATGGTAGTTGCGTGATTATTGCCTGATCCGCCAGGTGAGCAGTGCATGATATCTAAGTGATCAGTGCATGATCAATCACGTGATCAGTGTATGATCAGCCACATGAACAGTGCATGAGGGCAACTTGATAAGTGCATGATCAGTCACTTGATCAGTGCATGATCAGTCACGTGATCAGTGCATGAGTGCCAGGTGATCACTGCATGATATGTCACGTGACAGGTGTGTGATCAGCCAAGTGAACAGTGCATGTTCAGCCACGTATTCAGTGCATGATAGCCACGTGATCAGTGCATGATCAGTTACATGAGCAGTGTATGATCAGCCACGTGATCAGTGCATGGTCAGACACGTGAAAAGTGTATGATCAGCCACGTGATCAGTGCATGATATCCAAGTGATCAGTGCATGATCAATCACGTGATCAGTGTATGATCAGCCACGTGAACAGTGCATGCTCAGTCACGTGATCTGGGCCTGCTGAGCTGCGTGATTACTGTCTGCTCATCTGCTTGACAATTGCCAGCTGAGCTGCACGATTCCTGCCTGTCATTTGCTTGACAATTGTCAGCTGTGCTGCGTAATTCTTGCCTGCTCAGCTGCTTGATTATTGCCAGCTGAGCAGCATGATTCCTCCCACCTGAGTTCCATGATTATTGCCTGCTGACTGTTTGATTCGTGCCTACTCAGCTCTTTGTTTATTGCCTCCAGAGGCACATGATCAGTGTATGATACCAAACATGATCAGCGCATGATCAGTCACATGATCAGCGCCATTAAGTCACGTGATCACTACATGATAGTCATGTGATCAGTCCATGCTCAGTCACGGTATCAGTGCCTGATCAGCCACGTGATCAGTGCATGATCTGTCACATGATTAGTGTATGATCATCCACGTGATCAGTGAATGGGCAGTCATGTGATCAGTGCATGATATTGACGTGAACAGTGCATGATCAGTCTCGTGATCAGTGCATGATAGCCACGTGTTCAGTGCATGATCAGTCACCTGATGGGTGTATGATCATTCACGTGACCTGTACATGATAGCTACATGATCATTGCATGATCAGCCAAGTGAGTAGTGCATGATAGCCACGTGATCACTGCATGATCAGTCACGTGATCAGTGCATGATCAGTTACGTGATACATGTGTGATCAGCCACGTGATTAGTGCATGATGAGCCATGTGATCAGTGCAGGATCAATTACGTGATCAGTGCATGATCAGTCACGTGACCAGTACATGGTTGCTACGTGATCGTTGCATGATCAGCCACGTGAGCAGAGCATGATAGCCACGTGATCAGTGCATGATCAGTCACGTGATCAGTACATGATCAGTCACGTGAACAGTGCATGATCATTTACGTGATCTGTGCATGATCAGTCACGTGACCAGTATATGGTAGCTTCGTGATCATTCCATGACGATCCACGTGAGCAGTGCATGATAGCCACGTGATGTGTGCATGATGAGTTTCGTGAGCAGAGTATGATCAGCCACGTGATCAGTGCATGGTCAGACACGTGAACAGTGTATGATCAGCCACGTGATCAGTGCCTGATATCCAAGTGATCAGTGCATGATCAATCACGTGATCAGTGTATGATCAGCCACGTGAACAGTGCATGCTCAGTCACGTGATCTGGGCCTGCTGAGCTGCGTGATTACTGTCTGCTCATCTGCTTGACAATTGCCAGCTGAGCTGCACGATTCCTGCCTGTCATCTGCTTGACAATTGCCAGCTGTGCTGCATAATTCCTGCCTGCTCAGCTGCTTGATTATTGCCAGCTGAGCAGCATGATTCCTCACACCTGAGTTCCATGATTATTGCCTGCTGTTTGATTCGTGCCTACTCAGCTCTTTGTTTATTGCCTCCAGAGGCACATGATCAGTGTATGATAGCAAACATGATCAGCGCATGATCAGTCACATGATCAGAGCCATTAAGTCACGTGATCACTACATAATAGTCATGTGATAAGTTCATGCTCAGTCACGGTATAAGTGCATGATCAGCCAGGTGATCAGTGCGTGATCAGCCAGGTGATGAGTGCATGATAGCTATGTGATCAGTTCATGATTTGTCACGTGATCTGTGCATGACCAGGCAGGTGATCAGTGCATGGTCAGTGTCGTGATCAGTGCATGATTGCCACGTTATCAGTGCATGATCAGTCACCTGATGGGTGTATGATCATTCACGTGACCTGTACATGGTAGTTACATGAACATTGCATGATCAGCCACGTGAGAAGTGCATGATAGCCACGTGATGACTGCATGATCAGTCACGTGATCAGTGCATGATCAGTCATGTGACCAGTACATGGTAGCTGCGTGATCATCGCATGATCGGCCACGTGAGCAGTGCATGATAGCCACGTGATCAGTGCATGATCAGACACGAGATCAGTGCATGATCAGTCATGTGATCAGTGCATGATCAGCCACGTGATCAAGGCATGACCAGGTACGTGATCAGTGTATGTCCAGCCAAGTGTTCCGTGCATGATAGCCACGTGATCAGTGCATGATCAGTCACGTGATCAGTGCATGATCATTCACGTGATCTGTGCATGATAGCCAAGTGATAAGTGCATGATAGCCACGTGATCAGTGCATGATCAGTCACGTGATCAGTGCATGATCAGCCACGTGATCAGTGCATGACCAGGCACGTGATCAGTGTATGTCTAGCCAAGTGATCAGTGCATGATAGACACGTGATCAGTGCATGATAGCAAGGTGATTAGTGCATGATAGCCACGTGATCAGTGCATGATCAATCACGTGATCAGTGCATGGTCAGTCACGTGATCAGTGCATGATCATCCACGTGATCAGTGCATGTGGAGTCATGTAATCAATGCATGATAGCGCCTTGATCAGTGCACGATCAGTCCCGTGATGAGTGTATGATCAGCCAAGTGATCAGTGCAAGGTAGCTACGTGATTAGTGCATGATCTGTCATATGATCAGTGCATGATTAGCCACGTCATCAGTGCATGATAGCCACGTGATCAGTGCATACTATTATGTGAACAATGCATGGGCAATCACGTGATCAGTGCATGAGAGCCACGTGATAAGTGCATGATCAGTCACGTGATAGGTGTGTGATCAGCCATGTGAACAGTGCATGCTCAGTCACGTGATCAGGGCCTGCTGAGCTGCGTGATTACTGTCGGCTCATCTGCTTGACAATAGCCAGCTAAGCTGCGTGATTCCTGCCTGGTCACGTGCTTGATTATTGCCAGCTGAGCAGCATGATTCCTCACAGCTGAGCTCCATGATTATTGCCTGCTGACTGTTTGATTCGTGCCTACTCAGCTCTTTGTTTATTGCCTCCAGAGGCACATGATCAGTGTATGATAGCAAACATGTTCAGTGCATGATCAGTCACATGATCAGCGCCATTAAGTCACGTGATCACTACATGATAGTCATGTGATCAGTCCATGCTCAGTCACGGTATCAGTGCATGATCAGCCACGTGATCAGTGCATGATCAGCCAGGTGATCATTTCATGATAGCTATGTGATCAGTTCATGATTTGTCACGTGATCTGTGCATGACCAGGCAGGTGGTCAGTGTATGATCAGCGACGTGATCAGTGCATGATCCGTCACCTAATGGGTGTATGATCAGTCACCTGACCGGTACATGGTAGCTACATGATCATTGCATGATCAGCCACGTGAGTAGTGCATGTCAGCCACGTGATCAGTGCATGATCAGTCACGTGATCAGTACATGATCAGTCATGTAATCTGTGCATGACCAGGCACGTGATCAGTGTATGACCAGCCAAGTGATCAGTGCATGATAGCCACGTGATCAGTGCATGATCAGTCACGTGATCAGTGCATGATCAGCCACATGATCAGTGCATGATCAATTATGTGATAAGTGCATGATCAGTAACCTGAGGGGGGAAGGATCATTCACGTGACCTGTACATTGTAGCTACATGATCATTGCATGATCAGCCACGTGAGTAGTGCACGATAGCCACGTGATCACTGCATGATCAGTCACATGATCAGTGCATGATCAATTACCTGATCAGTGCATGATCAGTCACGTGACCAGTGCATGGTAGCTACGTGATCATTGCATGATCAGCCACGTGATCAGTGCATGATAGCCACGTGATCAGTGCATGATCAGTCACGTGATACGTTTGTGATCAGCCACGTGATCAGTGCATGTTATCCACGTGATCAGTGCAGGATAGCCACGTGATCACTTCATGATTATTTACGTGATCTGTACATGATCAGTCACGTGATACGTGTGTGATCAGCCACCGGATCAGTGCGTGATGAGCCATGTGATCATTGCGTGATCAGCCACGTGATCAGTGCATGATAGCTACGTGATCAGTGCATGATAGCCACATGCTCAGTGCATGAGAGCCACGTGATCAGTGCATGATCAGTCCCGTGATACATGTGTGATCAGCCACGTGATCAGTGCATGATGAGCCACGTGATCAGTGCAGGATCAATTACGTGATCAGTGCATGATCAGTCACGTGACCAGTACATGGTTGCTACGTGATCCTTGCATGATCAGCCACGTGAGCAGAGCATGATAGCCACGTGATCAGTGCATGATCAGTCACGTGATCAGTACATGATCAGTCACTTGAACACTGCATGATCATTGACGTGATCTGTGCATGATCAGTCACGTGACCAGTATATGGTAGCTACGTGATCATTCCATGACGAGCCAAGTGAGCAGTGCATGATAGCCACGTGATGTGTGCATGATCAGTTACGTGAGCAGAGTATGATCAGCCACGTGATCAGTGCATGAGTGCCACGTGATCAGTGCATATGTCACGTGACAGGTGTGTGATCAGCCACGTGAACAGTGCATGTTCAGCCACGTGATCAGTGCATGATAGCCACGTGATCAGTGCATGATCAGTTACCTGAGCAGTGTATGATCAGCCACGTGATCAGTGCATGATATCGAAGTGATCAGTGCATGATCATCACGTGATCAGTGTATGATCAGCCACGTGAATAGTGCATGCTCAGTCACGTGATAAGGGCCTGCTGAGCTGCGTGATTCCTGCCGGCTCATCTGCATGACAATTGCCATCTGAGCTGCGTGATTCCTGTCGGCTCATCTGCTTGACAATAGCCAGCAAAGCTGCGTGATTCCTGCCTGGTCACGTGCTTGATTATTGCCAGTTGAGCAGCATGATTCGTCACTGCTGAGCTCCATGCTTATTGCCTGCTGATTGCGTGGTTCGTGTCTGCTCAGCTCTTTGAGTATCACCTCCTGAGGTCCCTGTTCGGTCGCCACCTGCCGGGGACCAGCCCCAACCGATCCAGGGTATTCGAAGGAGAGATGGCCTAGGCGACTATTTATATGCTAATCAGAGATGTCAAGAATAATAGTATGAGGAGAGCTCACTAGGAAAATTCGGTGGAGAAAAGAGACTGAGTAGCTTGGTTTACGTGGAAGACCAATCAAACTTCAAGACAAGAAGTTTGCACCACTTACGTAGGCCGCAGGTGCCCCCTCGAATAGCGAAAGGTGCCTCACCCTAGACACCTTCTCGAGTGGGTCTTAGCAGCCCAGGCATAATTAGTAAGCGTGGTGGGTTCCGCGCTCCAGATGGAGACTCAGCTGGAAGTTAAAGGGAAGAATGACAAGGAACTTTATGAATTGGAGCTGTAAGTTAACTCTTTGACAGAGAGAGCGAGATGGTTGTGGGGGACAGCCCCCAGTGAAAGCAGAGGTGAGAGCACAAAGCAATACAGTAGGCAGACTCTGGATTTTTTGGGGGGGAGATGCTCGACAATATCCGGGTGGATTCCTGAGGCTCGATCCCGCATTTGCGTATGTCGAGCCTCCTTCCTCATGACCTTTGTCCAGAGTGGAATGCCTCCCCGGCTCCCGGCACATGATCAGTGCATGCTCAGTCACGATATCAGTGCCTGCTCAGCCACGTCATCACTGACGGCACAGTCACGTGATCAGCGCCTCTCAGTCACGTGATCACCGTAGGATAAACACGTGATCAGTGAACGACCAGCCACGTGATCACTGCATGCGCAGTCAGGTGGTCAGTTCCTGATTAGCCACCTGATCAGTGCGTGCACAGTCCCCTGATCAGCGCCTGTCAGTCACTGATCACTGCCTGATAAACACGTGATCAGTGCCCGAACAGCCACGTCATCAGTGCATGCACAGTCACGTGATCAGTGCATGATAGCCACGTGATCAGTGCGTGCACAGTCCCATGATCAGCGCCTGTCAGTCACTGATCATTGCCTGAGAGACACGTGATCAGTGCATGATGAGCCATGTGATCAGTGCCTGATCAGCTGCGTCATCAGTGCATGCGCAGTCACGTCATCAGTGCATGATAGCCACGTGATCAGTGCATGCTCAGTCACGTGATCAGTGCATGATCAGTCACGTGATCAGTGCAATATCAGTCATGTGACCAGTACAGGGTAGCTGCGTGATCATTGCATGATCAGCCACGTGAGCAGTGCATTATAGCCACGTGATCAGTGCATGATCAGCCACGTGTTCAGTGCATGATCAGTCACGTGATCAGTGTATGACCAGCCAAGTTATCAGTGCATGATCAGTCCCGTGATCAGTGCATGATCGGTCACGTGATCAGTGTATGACCAGCCAAGTGCTCAGTGCATGATCAGTCACGTGATCAGTTCATGATCAGCCAAGTGATCTGTGCATGATCAATTTCGTGTTCAGTGCATGATTAGTTATGTGACGAGTACATGGTAGCTACGTGATCATTGCATGATCAGCCACGTGATCAGTGCATGATAGCCACGTAATGAGGCCATGATAGCCACGTGATCAGTGCATGATCAGTCATGTGATATGTATGTGATCAGCCACGTGATCAGTGCATGATATCCATATAATCAGTGCATGATAGCCACGTGATGACTTCAAGATTTGTCACGTGAGCTGTGCATGACCAGGCAAGATGAGTGCATGATATCCACGTGATCAGTACATTATAGCCACGTGATCAGTGCATGAGAGACACGTGATCATTGCATGGTCAGTCACGTGATACATGTGTGATCAGCCACGTGATCAGTGCATGATGAGCCACGTGATCAGTGCAGGATCAATTACGTGATCATTGCATGATCAGTCACGTGACCAGTACATGATTGCTACGTGATCATTTCATGATCAGCCACGTGAGCAGAGCATGATAGCCACGTGATCAGAGCATGATCAGTCACGTGATCAGTACATGATCAGTCACGTGAACAGTGCATGATCATTTACGTGATCTGTGCATGATCAGTCACCTGACCAGTATATGGTAGCTACGTGATCATTTCATGATGAGCCACGGAGCAGTGCATGATAGCCACGTGATGTGTGCATGATCAGTTACGTGAGCAGAGTATGATCAGCCACGTGAACAGAGCATGAGTTCCCCGTGATCACTGCATGATCAGTCACGTGACAGGTGTGTGATCAGCCACGTGAACAGTGCATGTTCAGCCACGTGATCAGTGCATGATCAGCCACGTGAACAGTGCCTGCTCAGTCACGTGATCAGGGCCCGCTGAGCTGCGTGATTACTGTCTGCTCATCTGCTTGACAATTGCCAGCTGAGCTGCACGATTCCTGCCTGTCATCTGCTTGACAATTGCCAGCTGTGCTGTGTAATTCCTGCCTGCTAGCTGCTTGATTATTGCCAGCTGAGCAGAATGATTCCTCACAGCTGAGTTCCATGAGTATTGCCTGCTGACTGTTTGATTCGTGCCTACTCAGCTCTTTGTTTATTGCCTCCAGAGACACATGATCAGTGTATGATAGCAAACATGATCAGCGCATGATCAGTCACATGATCAGTGCCATTAAGTCACGTGATCACTACATGATAGTCATATGATCAGTCCATGCTCAGTCAGGGTATCAGTGCATGATCAGCCACGTGATCAGTGCATGATAGCCACGTGATCATTGCATGAGAGCCACGTGATCAGTGCATGATCAGCCAGGTTATCAGTGAATGATAGCTACATAATCAGTTCATGATTAGTCACGTGATCAGTGCATGATCAGAAACGAGATCAGTGCATGATCAGTCATGTGATCAGTGCATGATCAGCCACGTGATCAAGGCATGACCAGGTACGAGATCAGTGTATGTCCAGCCAAGTGTTCAGTGCATGATAGCCACGTGATCAGTGCATGATCAGTCATGTGATCAGTGCATGATCAGTCACGTGATCTGTGCATGATAGCCAGGTGATAAGTGCATGATAGCCACATGATCAGTGCATGATCAGTCACGTGATCAGTGCATGATCAGCCACGTGATCAGTGCATGACCAGGCACGTGATCAGTGTATGTCTAGCCAAGTGATCAGTGCATGATAGACACGTGATCAGTGCATGATCAGTCACGTGATCAGTGCATGATCAGTCACGTGATCAGTGCATGATAGCAAGGTGATTAGTGCATGATAGCCACGTGATCAGTGCATGATCAATCACGTGATCAGTGCATGGTCAGTCACGTGATCAGTGCATGATCATCCACGTGATCAGTGCATGTGGAGTCATGTAATCAATGCATGATAGCGCCTTGATCAGTGCACGATCAGTCCCGTGATGAGTGTATGATCAGCCAAGTGATCAGTGCAAGGTAGCTACGTGATTAGTGCATGATCTGTCATATGATCAGTGCATGATTAGCCACGTCATCAGAGCATGATAGCCACGTAATCAGTGCATACTATTACGTGAACAATGCATGGGCAATCACGTGATCAGTGCATGAGAGCCACGTGATAAGTGCATGATCAGTCACGTGATAGGTGTGTGATCAGCCATGTGAACAGTGCATGCTGAGTCACGTGATCAGGGCCTGCTGAGCTGCGTGATTACTGTCTGCTCATCTGCTTGACAATTGCCAGCTGAGCTGCACGATTCCTGCCTGCCATCTCCTTGACAATTGCCACCTGTGCTGCGTAATTCCTGCCTGCTCATCTATTTGATTATTGCCAGCTGAGCAGCATGATTTCTCAGAGCTGAGTTCCATGATTATATCCTGCTGACTGTTTCCTACCTACTCAGCTCTATGTTCTTTGCCTCCAGAGGCACATGATCAGTGTGTGACACCAAACATGATCAGCACATGATCAGTCACATGATCAATGCATGATAAGCCAGGTGATCAGTGCATGATCAATTACGTGATCAGTGCATGATCAGTCATGTGACCAGTACATGGTAGCTGCGTGATCATTGTATGATCAGCCACGAGAGCAGTGCATGTTAGCCACGTGATCAGTGCATGATCAGTCACGTGACCAGTGCATGGTAGCTACGTGATCATTGCATGATCAGCCACGTGATCAGTGTATGATCAGCCACGTGAACAGTGCATGCTCAGTCACGTGATCAGAGCATGCTGAGCTGCGTGATTACTCTCTGCTCATCTGCTTGACAATTGCCAGCTGAGCTGCACGATTCCTGCCTGTCATCTGCTTGACAATTGCCAGCTGTGCTGCGTAATTCCTGCCTGCTCAGCTGCTTGATTATTGCCAGCTGAGCAGCATGATTCCTCACAGCTGAGTTCCATGATTATTCCTTGCTGACTGTTTGATTCGTGCCTACTCAGCTCTTTGTTTATTGCCTCCAGAGGCACATGATCAGTGTATGATAGCAAACATGCTCAGCGCATGATCAGTCACATGATCAGCGCCATTAAGTCACGTGATCACTACATGATAGTCATGTGATCAGTCCATGCTCAGTCACGGTATCAGTGCATGATCAGCCACGTGATCAGTGCATGATCAGCCAGGTGATCATTTCATGATAGCTATGTGATCAGTTCATGATTTGTCACGTGATCTGTGCATGACCAGGCAGGTGGTCAGTGTATGATCAGCGACGTGATCAGTGCATGATCCGTCACCTAATGGGTGTATGATCAGTCACCTGACCGGTACATGGTAGCTACATGATCATTGCATGATCAGCCACGTGAGTAGTGCATGTCAGCCACGTGATCAGTGCATGATCAATCACGTGTTCAGTGCATGATCAGTCATGTAATCTGTGCATGACCAGGCACGTGATCAGTGTATGACCAGCCAAGTGATCAGTGCATGATAGCCACGTGATCAGTGCATGATCAGTCACGTGATCAGTGCATGATCAGCCACATGATCAGTGCATGATCAATTATGTGATCAGTGCATGATCAGTCACCTGAGTGGGGAAGGATCATTCACGTGACCTGTACATTGTAGCTACATGATCATTGCATGATCAGCCACGTGAGTAGTGCACGATAGCCACGTGATCACTGCATGATCAGTCACATGATCAGTGCATGATCAATTACCTGATCAGTGCATGATCAGTCACGTGACCAGTGCATGGTAGCTACGTGATCATTGCATGATCAGCCACGTGATCAGTGTATGATAGCCACATGATCAGTGCATGATCAGTCACGTGATACGTTTGTGATCAGCCACGTGATCAGTGCATGTTATCCACGTCATCAGTGCAGGATAGCCACGTGATCACTTCATGATTATTTACGTGATCTGTACATGATCAGTCACGTGATTCGTGTGTGATCAGCCACCGGATCAGTGCGTGATTAGCCATGTGATCATTGCGTGATCAGCCACATGCTCAGTGCATGAGAGCCACGTGATCAGTGCATGATCAGTCCCGTGATACATGTGTGATCAGCCACGTGATCAGTGCATGATGAGCCACGTGATCAGTGCAGGATCAATTACGTGATCAGTGCATGATCAGTCACGTGACCAGTACATGGTTGCTACGTGATCCTTGCATGATCAGCCACATGAGCAGAGCATGATAGCCACGTGATCAGTGCATGATCAGTCACGTGATCAGTACATGATCAGTCACTTGAACAGTGCATGATCATTGACGTGATCTGTGCATGATCAGTCACGTGACCAGTATATGGTAGCTACGTGATCATTCCATGATGAGCCACGTGAGCAGTGCATGATAGCCACGTGATGTGTGCATGATCAGTTACGTGAGCAGAGTATGATCAGCCACGTGATCAGTGCATGAGTGCCACGTGATCAGTGCATATGTCACGTGACAGGTGTGTGATCAGCCACGTGAACAGTGCATTTTCAGCCACGTGATCAGTGCATGACAGCCACGTGATCAGTGCATGATCAGTTACCTGAGCAGTGTATGATCAGCCACGTGATCACTGCATGTCCAGAAACGTGAACAGTGTATGATCAGCCACGTGATCAGTGCATGATATCGAAGTGATCAGTGCATGATCATCACGTGATCAGTGTATGATCAGCCACGTGAATAGTGCATGCTCAGTCACGTGATAAGGGCCTGCTGAGCTGCGTGATTCCTGCCGGCTCATCTGCATGACAATTGTCATCTGAGCTGCGTGATTCCTGTTGGCTCATCTGCTTGACAATAGCCAGCTAAGCTGCGTGATTCCTGCCTGGTCACGTGCTTGATTATTGCCAGTTGAGCAGCATGATTCGTCACTGCTGAGCTCCATGCTTATTGCCTGCTGATTGCGTGGTTCGTGGCTGCTCAGCTCTTTGAGTATCACCTCCTGAGGTCCCTGTTCGGTCGCCACCTGCCGGGGACCAGCCCCAACCGATCCAGGGTATTCGAAGGAGAGATGGCCTAGGCGACTATTTATATGCTAATCAGAGATGTCAAGAATAATAGTATGAGGAGAGCTCAGTAGGAAAATTCGGTGGAGAAAAGAGACTGAGTAGCTTGGTTTACGTGGAAGACCAATCAAACTTCAAGACAAGAAGTTTGCACCACTTACGTAGGCCGCAGGCGCCCCTCGAATAGCGAAAGGTGCCTCACCCTAGACACCTTCTCGAGTGGGTCTTAGCAGCCCAGGCATAATTAGTAAGCGTGGTGGGTTCCGCGCTCCAGATGGAGACTCAGCTGGAAGTTAAAGGGAAGAATGACAAGGAACTTTATGAATTGGAGCTGTAAGTTAACTCTTTGACAGAGAGAGCGAGATGGTGGTGGGGGAAAGCCCCCAGTGAAAGCAGAGGTGAGAGCACAAAGCAATACAGTAGGCAGACTCTGGATTTTTTTGGGGGGAGATGCTCGACAATATCCGGGTGGATTCCTGAGGCTCGATCCCGCATTTGCGTATGTCGAGCCTCCTTCCTCATGACCTTTGTCCAGAGTGGAATGCCTCCCCGGCTCCCAGCACATGATCAGTGCATGCTCAGTCACGATATCAGTGCCTGCTCAGCCACGTGATCACTGACGGCACATTCACGTGATCAGCGCCTCTCAGTCACGTGATCACCGTATGATAAACACGTGATCAGTGAACGACCAGCCACGTGATCACTGCATGCGCAGTCAGGTGGTCAGTTCCTGATTAGCCACCTGATCAGTGCGTGCACAGTCCCCTGATCAGCGCCTGTCAGTCACTGATCACTGCCTGATAAACACGTGATCAGTGCCCGAACAGCCACGTCATCAGTGCATGCACAGTCACGTGATCAGTGCATGATAGCCACGTGATCAGTGCGTGCACAGTCCCATGATCAGCGCCTTTCGGTCACTGATCATTGCCTGAGAAACACGTGATCAGTGCATGATGAGCCATGTGATCAGTGCCTGATCAGCTGCGTCATCAGTGCATGCGCAGTCACGTCATCAGTGCATGATAGCCACGTGATCAGTGCATGCTCAGTCACGTGATCAGTGCATGATCAGTCACGTGATCAGTGCAATATCAGTCATGTGACCAGTACAGGGTAGCTGCGTGATCATTGCATGATCAGCCACGTGAGCAGTGCATTATAGCCACGTGATCAGTGCATGATCAGCCACGTGTTCAGTGCATGATCAGTCACGTGATCAGTGTATGACCAGCCAAGTTATCAGTGCATGATCAGTCCCGTGATCAGTGCATGATCGGTCACGTGATCAGTGTATGACCAGCCAAGTGTTCAGTGCATGATCAGTCACATGATCAGTTCATGATCAGCCAAGTGATCTGTGCATGATCAATTTCGTGTTCAGTGCATGATTAGTTATGTGACCAGTACATGGTAGCTACGTGATCATTGCATGATCAGCCACGTGATCAGTGCATGATAGCCACGTGATGAGGCCATGATAGCCACGTGATCAGTGCATGATCAGTCATGTGATATGTGTGTGATCAGCCACGTGATCAGTGCATGATATCCATATAATCAGTGCATGATAGCCACGTGATGACTTCAAGATTTGTCACGTGAGCTGTGCATGACCAGGCACGATGAGTGCATGATATCCACGTGATCAGTACATTATAGCCACGTGATCAGTGCATGAGAGACACGTGATCATTGCATGGTCAGTCACGTGATACATGTGTGATCAGCCACGTGATCAGTGCATGATGAGCCACGTGATCAGTGCAGGATCAATTACGTGATCATTGCATGATCAGTCACGTGACCAGTACATGATTGCTACGTGATCATTTCATGATCAGCCACGTGAGCAGAGCATGATAGCCACGTGATCAGAGCATGATCAGTCACGTGATCAGTACATGATCAGTCACGTGAACAGTGCATGATCATTTACGTGATCTGTGCATGATCAGTCACCTGACCAGTATATGGTAGCTACGTGATCATTTCATGACGAGCCACGGAGCAGTGCATGATAGCCACGTGATGTGTGCATGATCAGTTACGTGAGCAGAGTATGATCAGCCACGTGAACAGAGCATGAGTTCCCCGTGATCACTGCATGATCAGTCACGTGACAGGTGTGTGATCAGCCACGTGAACAGTGCATGTTCAGCCACGTGATCAGTGCATGATCAGCCACGTGAACAGTGCCTGCTCAGTCACGTGATCAGGGCCCGCTGAGCTGCGTGATTACTGTCTGCTCATCTGCTTGACAATTGCCAGCTGAGCTGCACGATTCCTGCCTGTCATCTGCTTGACAATTGCCAGCTGTGCTGTGTAATTCCTGCCTGCTAGCTGCTTGATTATTGCCAGCTGAGCAGAATGATTCCTCACAGCTGAGTTCCATGAGTATTGCCTGCTGACTGTTTGATTCGTGCCTACTCAGCTCTTTGTTTATTGCCTCCAGAGACACATGATCAGTGTATGATAGCAAACATGATCAGCGCATGATCAGTCACATGATCAGTGCCATTAAGTCACGTGATCACTACATGATAGTCATATGATCAGTCCATGCTCAGTCAGGGTATCAGTGCATGATCAGCCACGTGATCAGTGCATGATAGCCACGTGATCATTGCATGAGAGCCACGTGATCAGTGCATGATCAGCCAGGTTATCAGTGCATGATAGCTACGTAATCAGTTCATGATTAGTCACGTGATCAGTGCATGATCAGACAGGAGAACAGTGCATGATCAGTCATGTGATCAGTGCATGATCAGCCACGTGATCAAGGCATGACCAGGTACGTGATCAGTGTATGTCCAGCCAAGTGTTCAGTGCATGATAGCCACGTGATCAGTGCATGATCAGTCACGTGATCAGTGCATGATCAGTCACGTGATCTGTGCATGATAGCCAGGTGATAAGTGCATGATAGCCACGTGATCAGTGCATGATCAGTCACGTGATCAGTGCATGATCAGCCACGTGATCAGTGCATGACCAGGCACGTGATCAGTGTATGTCTAGCCAAGTGATCAGTGCATGATAGACACGTGATCAGTGCATGATCAGTCACGTGATCAGTGCATGATCAGTCACGTGATCAGTGCATGATAGCCAGGTGATTAGTGCATGATAGCCACGTGATCAGTGCATGATCAGTCACGTGATCAGTGCATGTGGAGTCATGTAATCAATGCATGATAGCGCCTTGATCAGTGCACGATCAGTCCCGTGATGTGTGTATGATCAGCCAAGTGATCAGTGCAAGGTAGCTACGTGATTAGTGCATGATCTGTCATATGATCAGTGCATGATTAGCCACGTCATCAGTGCATGATAGCCACGTGATCAGTGCATACTATTACGTGAACAATGCATGGGCAATCACGTGATCAGTGCATGAGAGCCACGTGATAAGTGCATGATCAGTCACGTGATAGGTGTGTGATCAGCCATGTGAACAGTGCATGCTCAGTCACGTGATCAGGGCCTGCTGAGCTGCGTGATTACTGTCTGCTCATCTGCTTGACAATTGCCAGCTGAGCTGCACGATTCCTGCCTGCCATCTCCTTGACAATTGCCACCTGTGCTGCGTAATTCCTACCTGCTCATCTATTTGATTATTGCCAGCTGAGCAGCATGATTTCTCAGAGCTGAGTTCCATGATTATAGCCTGCTGACTGTTTCCTACCTACTCAGCTCTATGTTCTTTGCCTCCAGAGGCACATGATCAGTGTGTGACACCAAACATGATCAGCACATGATCAGTCACATGATCAATGCATGATAAGCCAGGTGATCAGTGCATGATCAATTACGTGATCAGTGCATGATCAGTCATGTGACCAGTACATGGTAGCTGCGTGATCATTGTATGATCAGCCACGAGAGCAGTGCATGTTAGCCACGTGATCAGTGCATGATCAGTCACGTGACCAGTGCATGGTAGCTACGTGATCATTGCATGATCAGCCACGTGATCAGTGTATGATCAGCCACGTGAACAGTGCATGCTCAGTCACGTGATCAGAGCATGCTGAGCTGCGTGATTACTGTCTGCTCATCTGCTTGACAATTGCCAGCTGAGCTGCACGATTCCTGCCTGTCATCTGCTTGACAATTGCCAGCTGTGCTGCGTAATTCCTGCCTGCTCAGCTGCTTGATTATTGCCAGCTGAGCAGCATGATTCCTCACACCTGAGTTCCATGATTATTGCCTGCTGACTGTTTGATTCGTGCCTTCTCAGCTCTTTGTTTATTGCCTCCAGAGGCACATGATCAGTGTATGATAGCAAACATGCTCAGCGCATGATCAGTCACATGATCAGTGCCATTAAGTCACGTGATCACTACATGATAGTCATGTGATCAGTCCATGCTCAGTCACGGTATCAGTGCATGATCAGCCACGTGATCAGTGCATGATCAGCCAGGTGATCATTTCATGATAGCTATGTGATCAGTTCATGATTTGTCACGTGATCTGTGCATGACCAGGCAGGTGGTCAGTGTATGATCAGCGACGTGATCAGTGCATGATCCGTCACCTAATGGGTGTATGATCAGTCACCTGACCGGTACATGGTAGCTACATGATCATTGCATGATCAGCCACGTGAGTAGTGCATGTCAGCCACGTGATCAGTGCATGATCAATCACGTGTTCAGTGCATGATCAGTTCACGTAATCTGTGCATGACCAGGCACGTGATCAGTGTATGACCAGCCAAGTGATCAGTGCATGATAGCCACGTGATCAGTGCATGATCAGTCACGTGATCAGTGCATGATCAGCCACATGATCAGTGCATGATCAATTATGTGATCAGTGCATGATCAGTCACCTGAGGGGGGAAGGATCATTCACGTGACCTGTACATTGTAGCTACATGATCATTGCATGATCAGCCACGTGAGTAGTGCACGATAGCCACGTGATCACTGCATGATCAGTCACATGATCAGTGCATGATCAATTACCTGATCAGTGCATGATCAGTCACGTGACCAGTGCATGGTAGCTACGTGATCATTGCATGATCAGCCACGTGATCAGTGCATGATAGCCACGTGATCAGTGCATGATCAGTCACGTGATACGTTTGTGATCAGCCACGTGATCAGTGCATGTTATCCACGTGATCAGTGCAGGATAGCCACGTGATCACTTCATGATTATTTACGTGATCTGTACATGATCAGTCACGTGATTCGTGTGTGATCAGCCACCGGATCAGTGCGTGATTAGCCATGTGATCATTGCGTGATCAGCCATGTGATCAGTGCATGATAGCTACGTGATCAGTGCATGATAGCCACATGCTCAGTGCATGAGAGCCACGTGATCAGTGCATGATCAGTCCCGTGATACATGTGTGATCAGCCACGTGATCAGTGCATGATGAGCCACGTGATCAGTGCAGGATCAATTACTGATCAGTGCATGATCAGTCACGTGACCAGTACATGGTTGCTACGTGATCCTTGCATGATCAGCCACGTGAGGAGAGCATGATAGCCACGTGATCAGTGCATGATCAGTCACGTGATCAGTACATGATCAGTCACTTGAACAGTGCATGATCATTGACGTGATCTGTGCATGATCAGTCACGTGACCAGTATATGGTAGCTACGTGATCATTCCATGATGAGCCACGTGAGCAGTGCATGATAGCCACGTGATGTGTGCATGATCAGTTACGTGAGCAGAGTATGATCAGCCACGTGATCAGTGCATGAGTGCCACGTGATCAGTGCATATGTCACGTGACAGGTGTGTGATCAGCCACGTGAACAGTGCATGTTCAGCCACGTGATCAGTGCATGATAGCCACGTGATCAGTGCATGATCAGTTACCTGAGCAGTGTATGATCAGCCACGTGATCACTGCATGTCCAGAAACGTGAACAGTGTATGATCAGCCACGTGATCAGTGCATGATATCGAAGTGATCAGTGCATGATCATCACGTGATCAGTGTATGATCAGCCACGTGAATAGTGCATGCTCAGTCACGTGATAAGGGCCTGCTGAGCTGCGTGATTACTGTCTGCTCATCTGCTTGACAATAGCCAGCTAAGCTGCGTGATTCCTGCCTGGTCACGTGCTTGATTATTGCCAGTTGAGCAGCATGATTCGTCACTGCTGAGCTCCATGCTTATTGCCTGCTGATTGCGTGGTTCGTGTCTGCTCAGCTCTTTGAGTATCGCCTCCTGAGGTCCCTGTTCGGTCGCCACCTGCCGGGGACCAGCCCCAACCGATCCAGGGTATTCGAAGGAGAGATGGCCTAGGCGACTATTTATATGCTAATCAGAGATGTCAAGAATAATAGTATGAGGAGAGCTCAGTAGGAAAATTCGGTGGAGAAAAGAGACTGAGTAGCTTGGTTTACGTGGAAGACCAATCAAACTTCAAGACAAGAAGTTTGCACCACTTACGTAGGCCGCAGGCGCCCCTCGAATAGCGAAAGGTGCCTCACCCTAGACACCTTCTCGAGTGGGTCTTAGCAGCCCAGGCATAATTAGTAAGCGTGGTGGGTTCCGCGCTCCAGATGGAGACTCAGCTGGAAGTTAAAGGGAAGAATGACAAGGAACTTTATGAATTGGAGCTGTAAGTTAACTCTTTGACAGAGAGAGCGAGATGGTGGTGGGGGACAGCCCCCAGTGAAAGCAGAGGTGAGAGCACAAAGCAATACAGTAGGCAGACTCTGGATTTTTGGGGGGAGATGCTCGACAATATCCGGGTGGATTCCTGAGGCTCGATCCCGCATTTGCGTATGTCGAGCCTCCTTCCTCATGACCTTTGTCCAGAGTGGAATGCCTCCCCGGCTCCCGGCACATGATCAGTGCATGCTCAGTCACGATATCAGTGCCTGCTCAGCCACGTGATCACTGACGGCACATTCACGTGATCAGCGCCTCTCAGTCACGTGATCACCGTATGATAAACACGTGATCAGTGAACGACCAGCCACGTGATCACTGCATGGGCAGTCAGGTGGTCAGTTCCTGATTAGCCACCTGATCAGTGCGTGCACAGTCCCCTGATCAGCGCCTGTCAGTCACTGATCACTGCCTGATAAACACGTGATCAGTGCCCGAACAGCCACGTCATCAGTGCATGCACAGTCACGTGATCAGTGCATGATAGCCACGTGATCAGTGCGTGCACAGTCCCATGATCAGCGCCTGTCGGTCACTGATCATTGCCTGAGAAACACGTGATCAGTGCATGATGAGCCATGTGATCAGTGCCTGATCAGCTGCGTCATCAGTGCATGCGCAGTCACGTCATCAGTGCATGATAGCCACGTGATCAGTGCATGCTCAGTCACGTGAACAGTGCATGATCAGTCACGTGATCAGTGCAATATCAGTCATGTGACCAGTACAGGGTAGCTGCGTGATCATTGCATGATCAGCCACGTGAGCAGTGCATTATAGCCACGTGATCAGTGCATGATCAGCCACGTGTTCAGTGCATGATCAGTCACGTGATCAGTGTATGACCAGCCAAGTTATCAGTGCATGATCAGTCCCGTGATCAGTGCATGATCGGTCACGTGATCAGTGTATGACCAGCCAAGTGTTCAGTGCATGATCAGTCACGTGATCAGTTCATGATCAGCCAAGTGATCTGTGCATGATCAATTTCGTGTTCAGTGCATGATTAGTTATGTGACCAGTACATGGTAGCTACGTGATCATTGCATGATCAGCCACGTGATCAGTGCATGATAGCCACGTGATGAGGCCATGATAGCCACGTGATCAGTGCATGATCAGTCATGTGATATGTGTGTGATCAGCCACGTGATCAGTGCATGATATCCATATAATCAGTGCATGATAGCCACGTGATGACTTCAAGATTTGTCACGTGAGCTGTGCATGACCAGGCACGATGAGTGCATGATATCCACGTGATCAGTACATTATAGCCACGTGATCAGTGCATGAGAGACACGTGATCATTGCATGGTCAGTCACGTGATACATGTGTGATCAGCCACGTGATCAGTGCATGATGAGCCACGTGATCAGTGCAGGATCAATTACGTGATCATTGCATGATCAGTCACGTGACCAGTACATGATCGCTACGTGATCATTTCATGATCAGCCACGTGAGCAGAGCATGATAGCCACGTGATCAGAGCATGATAGCCACGTGATCAGTACATGATCAGTCACGTGAACAGTGCATGATCATTTACGTGATCTGTGCATGATCAGTCACCTGACCAGTATATGGTAGCTACGTGATCATTTCATGACGAGCCACGGAGCAGTGCATGATAGCCACGTGATGTGTGCATGATCAGTTACGTGAGCAGAGTATGATCAGCCATGTGAACAGAGCATGAGTTCCCCGTGATCACTGCATGATCAGTCACGTGACAGGTGTGTGATCAGCCACGTGAACAGTGCATGTTCAGCCACGTGATCAGTGCATGATCAGCCACGTGAACAGTGCCTGCTCAGTCACGTGATCAGGGCCCGCTGAGCTGCGTGATTACTGTCTGCTCATCTGCTTGACAATTGCCAGCTGAGCTGCACGATTCCTGCCTGTCATCTGCTTGACAATTGCCAGCTGTGCTGTGTAATTCCTGCCTGCTAGCTGCTTGATTATTGCCAGCTGAGCAGAATGATTCCTCACAGCTGAGTTCCATGAGTATTGCCTGCTGACTGTTTGATTCGTGCCTACTCAGCTCTTTGTTTATTGCCTCCAGAGACACATGATCAGTGTATGATAGCAAACATGATCAGCGCATGATCAGTCACATGATCAGTGCCATTAAGTCACGTGATCACTACATGATAGTCATATGATCATTCCATGCTCAGTCAGGGTATCAGTGCATGATCAGCCACGTGATCAGTGCATGATAGCCACGTGATCATTGCATGAGAGCCACGTGATCAGTGCATGATCATCCAGGTTATCAGTGCATGATAGCTACGTAATCAGTTCATGATTAGTCACGTGATCAGTGCATGATCAGACACGAGATCAGTGCATGATCAGTCATGTGATCAGTGCATGATCAGCCACGTGATCAAGGCATGACGAGGTACGAGATCAGTGTATGTCCAGCCAAGTGTTCAGTGCATGATAGCCAGGTGATCAGTGCATGATCAGTCACGTGATCAGTGCATGATCAGTCACGTGATCTGTGCATGATAGCCAGGTGATAAGTGCATGATAGCCACGTGATCAGTGCATGATCAGTCACGTGTTCAGTGCATGATCAGCCACGTGATCAGTGCATGACCAGGCACGTGATCAGTGTATGTCTAGCCAAGTGATCAGTGCATGATAGACACGTGAACAGTGCATGATCAGTCACGTGATCAGTGCATGATCAGTCATGTGACCAGTACATGGTAGCTGCGTGATCATTGTATGATCAGCCACGAGAGCAGTGCATGTTAGCCACGTGATCAGTGCATGATCAGTCACGTGACCAGTGCATGGTAGCTACGTGATCATTGCATGATCAGCCACGTGATCAGTGTATGATCAGCCACGTGAACAGTGCATGCTCAGTCACGTGATCAGAGCATGCTGAGCTGCGTGATTACTGTCTGCTCATCTGCTTGACAATTTCCAGCTGAGCTGCACGATTCCTGCCTGTCATCTGCTTGACAATTGCCAGCTGTGCTGCGTAATTCTGCCTG
Organism: Bos javanicus; assembly: GCF_032452875.1. Taxonomy (NCBI): domain Eukaryota; kingdom Metazoa; phylum Chordata; class Mammalia; order Artiodactyla; family Bovidae; genus Bos; species Bos javanicus. The sequence continues at coordinate 299,868 of NW_026893730.1, forward strand.
CTCAGCTGCTTGATTATTGCCAGCTGAGCAGCATGATTCCTCACAGCTGAGTTCCATGATTATTCCTTGCTGACTGTTTGATTCGTGCCTACTCAGCTCTTTGTTTATTGCCTCCAGAGGCACATGATCAGTG